>NC_057804.1:430353681-430535283 GCF_018294505.1 Triticum aestivum | reverse complement strand
GGCTGAGACTAGCTCGAGGGCCGGGACCCGAGGACGTAGAGTTTCGACATCTAACCTAGCTTGCGTGTTAAAGGGGGGGTGCCTGAGCATCGCGACTCAGGGCTCCTACCGGCTCTCCAGCCCTCACCCTCTGGTCTTATCCATGGCATTGCGACCTGGCATGCCAGTGACGGCTGAGACCAGCTCGAGAGCCGGGACCCGAGGACGTAGAGCACCGGCATCTAGCCAAATTTGCAGGAACATACTCCAAGATAAGGCCCAGAGCCAGGCGCAACCCGCCTTGAGGTAGGGCCCCGTGAGTCCCACGCTGGCCCACGGGTGCCCAGATACACCTCGTCAATCCCTACCGTGCCAGCCACGTGTCAGGGCGGGGCTGTATATGCCCCGGGGGCTCCTCCCGGAGGGGAGCCCCCTCCCACGCACCAGCGGAAGCACCATGCTCCGTGCTGGCTGACGACACTGCCGAGGAGCGGCTCTGCCCGTACACATACGGAAGCGCTATGCTCCGCGCTGGTGATAAACAACTGAGGGTGGCCCCCGGGCCGCATCAACCTCGGGGAGCCCGGAGCTCAGTGTCTAGCCTCATCGCAACGCCTCCCCTCGGGAGTGCCGCGCGAGGGGGCTGGGCACAGGGGTTGCGCCTGGGTCACGCCCAGACGCACGCCACCCAGCCAGGCCCCCGGGCCTGGTTCGTCGCATGTCCCTCCCCGAGCGGAGCCAAGGTACGAAGGCCGTTTGAGCGTCAAGGGGGACTCCTGAGCATCGAGACTCAGGAGCCTAACTGGTCACGTAGCCCCTCACTCCTCAGTTCCGAAAGGCTAACGGCGGTTGAGGTATGCGCGGGGCCGGGCTCTGCAGACGTAGAACGGCAGATCCACCCGCATCTCACCTCCCTAAGGAGTTACCCCCACATCTCACCTCCCTACTTGCTGTTCAAGCGCCAAGGGGGACTCCTGAGCATCGCGACTCAGGAGCCTAACTTGTCACGTAGCCCCTCACCCCTTGGTCCCGTCCTGGTTTCCGGTCGGGGCTAACGGCGGCTGAGGTATGCGCGGGGCCGGGCTATGCCGGCATAGAACATAAGCAAGTAGGAAGGAATAGCGCAAATTTCAGGGAATTCAAAAGGAAATATTACAGTCCATACTGTTATCACAGCAAGTTTTAACGCCTCCCCGAGGCGTGGTGCATGGGCAGGAGTTAAAAGCAGGACGGGAGCCACGACGGGGTGACTTGCCGATGCTGGAGCTGCGCGGAGCGGGTTCACCTTGTGGAGCATCAGGGCTAGCAGCGCTCCGCTTCGGCTTGGTGCTGAAGGCCCGGAACTTCCCCAGCAGAGCCTCTGCACGACCCTTCACGGCCTCAGTAGCGGCAGCGGCACGCTCGCCGCTTGCTGGCTCCAGCAGGCTGTCGAGGTCGATGTTGGGGTCGCGAAGATAGATGTGGGTGAAGACCCGCGTCAGTGCTGCAGAAGACAAGACGCGTGCCTCGGCCTCGGCCGTAGGGCCAAGGCCAAGGGTGACATCTTCAAGGGCGCGAACCAGGAAGGGAAGCAGCTTGGCGGGGCCATCCTCCTCGCCGGCTAGCGGGCTCTCCAGGCTGCTCTCATAAAGAGTCTTCAATGAAGTGCGAGCCTTCTTGTCGGTTTCAAAACCGGCGGATCTTGGGTAGGGGTCCCGAACTGTGCGTCTAGGGGGATGGTAACAGCAGACAAGGGACACGATGTTTTTACCCAGGTTCGGGCCCTCTCGATGGAGGTAAAACCCTACTCCTGCTTGATTGATATTGATGATATGGGTAGTACAAGAGTGGATCTACCACGAGATCAAGGAGGCTAAACCCTAGAAGCTAGCCTATGGTATGATTGTTGTTCGTCCTATGGACTAAAACCCTCCGGTTTATATAGACACCGGAGAGAGCTAGGGTTACATAGAGTCGGTTACAATGGTAGGAGATCTACATATCCGTATTGCTAAGCTTGCCTTCCACGCCAAGGAAAGTCCCATCCGGACACGGGACGAAGTCTTCAATCTTGTATCTTCATAGTCTTGGAGTCCAGCCGATGATGATAGTTCGGCTATCCGGACACCCCCTAGTCCAGGACTCCCTCAGTAGCCCCTAAACCAGGCTTCAATGACGTCGAGTCCGGCGTGCATATTGTCTTCGGCATTGCAAGGCGGGTTCCTCCTCCGAATAATTCATAGAAGATTGTGAACACCAGGATAGTGTCCGGCTCTGTAAAATAAATTCCACGTACCACCATAGAGAGAATAATATTTACACAAGTTCAATCTGCTGACGTATTTTGTGCCGTGACGTCACACCACTACCAAGCCTTTACTTGAATCGTTTTTATTATACCACCTCAGCACGTTTAGCGAAGCGGTTTCCTCGGCACGTCTTGTCGAAGCAGAGGTCGTGTTCCCCTTATTCCGGGATTCCCATCAATATGGACGTGGGTAACCCAACCGCACCCGTTGCCACGCCCGCTCCATCGAAGGCGAGTCCCAAACGGTCACGGGGACGACTCTTGGTATTCTCCCTCTTTATAATGAGACCAAGGCCTATTTCTTTTCTTCAATCCTCAATCGAATCCGCCCCTCGTCCCGAGTTCCAACACCCAGGGCTCCAGATTCGGGCACTTCGGACCTTCGACAATGTCTAGCTCCGACCTACAGGGCCGGTGGATGCCCTCCTCCGTCACAGAAGAGGACGTGCTAAAGCTGAGAGAAGCCAGGTACTTAACCTACGAGATTTCACATAGGTTTCCTGCCCAAGGACAAGTCATTCCTACTCCCGAGCCTGGCGAGAGTGTCGTGTTCATGTCTCACCTCCGTCGGGGTTTAGGCTTCCCGATGGATCCTTTCGTGAGGGGGCTCATGTTTTATTATGGGCTGGAATTCCACGATTTGGCTCCGGAGTCCATCCTCCATATCTCATCATTTATTGTCGTCTGCGAAGCCTTCCTCCGCACTACCCCTCACTTCGGTTTGTGGCTCAAAACCTTCGACGTGGAGCCGAAGATGATCGAGGGGCATCAAGCAGAGTGCGGCGGGGCGGTTGTAAGCAAGAGGGCCGATGCTCCATGGCCCGAGGGCTCTTTTCAGGAGGAGCTCGGCTTGTGGCAATAGGAGTGGTTCTATATCACCGCTCCCAGGGGCCGCAGGCAGAGGCCGCCGCCCGTCTTTCGCTCGGGCCCTCCACAACGGCTGACATCATGGGTCAACAAAGGGCTTGACTGGGGGCCGTCCAAGGACGTACCCCTATTGCAGGGCCGGATTCGAGACCTCCAAGAGAGGGAGATCAATCTGGTCATAGTGACGCAAGTTATGCTGATTCGGCGTCTTCTGCCCTGCAAACGCCGCCCCCTCCGCAAGTGGGAATTCAATCCGGAGGGACCACGAGCTCTCCAACACTTCATGGGTATGACACCCGTGGAGATGTACAAACTGTTCTTCAGATCACAAGAGATGTGTCTGGACTTGATCGAGGACGCCGGCTTAAGTTGCAATCGCCCGGATACTCAAGTAAGTAGCCCTGTGTCTGGACATACCGTTCATATATTTATCATAGATTTGCCTTTTAACCAGCTATCCCTTGGACAGGAGTGGATAGCGGAAGTAAAACTGATACGGTGTCCGGCCCCCCTCCCTGAGACCACGCCGGATCCCGTGTTAATCAAAATGTTGGAGGTTGCGCCTTCAGAGGAGGGCGAAGGGGGGAACATGGAAACTACCGCCTCTGCTAAGGAGGCTCTCAACAAGGGGGGAATCGAGAATCCCTCCCTCCAGGGGGAGAAGAGGACCGCTTCCGAAGACCCGGAGGGCAAGGCCTCAAAGCGGGGGAAGAAATCTTCACCGGAGGGTCCTGTGTCAGGAGAAGCCTCGGCCGCACTGTCTCCCCAAAGGAATCAGCCCTCCAGCGAGCCGTAAGTAGAAAAAGGGGAGTTTTGTAAAAAGGGACATCCCTATTTTTGCTTCTGAGGATAACCGAAGTTTTTACCTTGTAGTTCGGATCTCCGCCCTTCTCAGCTGAGCTCATCTTCGGGGGACCTTCATCCGGAGATGATGGAGAGCGAGACGCCTCCATCTGCCGCACCGTCAGGCGGGGCGGACGACCCTGAGGTGTCGTCACGGAGGGTCTCCCCGAGTCCGGCAGGGCCGAAGAGTTCGGCACCAACTGGTGTACGGCCGAGGGAGCTGAAGGATCTGCTTGAGAGGGCGTCTATCTCAGAAGATCACCGTACATTGATGAGTACGGTGATTGAAAGAATTTCATCCGCTGAGGGCGGGTTGCATGATGCCGTCAGAAGTTTACTGGTGGGTTTTGAGGTACGTAAAAATGACATACCTTTTGACAGTTTTGCACATAGAGTGCGCCCTGTATAGATAGTAGCCCCTGAGAATCGGTACGTTGTCAGAAGTGACAGCGTGCCGACGATCATAATCCCAGTTTTAATATGCTGCCATTCCTATTTAGGGGGCAGAGCGTTCGGTGGCCAGCCGGACTCATAGAGTTGCCGAACTGAAGCGGCAACTGGATGTTGCGTATGCGGACATCGCGCTGGTCAATAGGTGACTTCACGAGTCACAAGGTGAGTGGTTTCTCCGCGGTCACCTGGTAAGGGAGCTGACGCCCATTCCTTACCACATGTATGCTTGATGCAGATGGTGCCGTTGCTGTGGATAACCTTCGGGCAGAGCTTGCTCGAGCCAAGGAGCAGGCCAGAAGGAGTGATGCGGCTGCCTCGAAGGCGGCCGAAGAGCTAAAGGCTGAAAAGGCTGCTCACTGCCGAAGCAAGGAGGAGATGGCCGGAATGGCCGTGAAGCTGAAGGATGTTACCGACTGCTATGAGGTTCTTGAAAAAGAACGCCGAGCGGAGCAAGAGGACCTGAAGAAGGCCACCGCCAAAGCCAAGGATGCCCGTTCTGCGATGAGGGCTATAAAGGAGGAGCTGCGTCAGGCCGAAGACATTGCGGCTGGAAAGCCCTTTCTGCTACGCAGGAAGTTCATGGATCAGAAGTATGCTCAGCTGGGCCAGCTGTGGGTTGCGGAGGATCCTTATCTCGATTTGGCGGCGAGTCCGGCGGACGCAGTCGTGCACTTCCGAAGCCAAAAGTATCACGAGATGGAAGAGCTTTTTTGGTCTCAATTCCATAGTCCGGAGCGTCCCCTTCCGTTGACTGATCGGTTGGCTGAGTGGGCTGAGCTGAATAGATTGTCCGGATTTGCAATGACGGATATGGTGGCTCATGTATGGCCGGATAGGCCCAAGCCGAAGACTTATTTTGGCTTATTGCAGCAATTCCTTGGGGCGGTGCCGCATATCAAGGCGATGAAGCGGTCGGCATGCATATAGGGTGCACGGATGGCGCTCGCCTGTGTTAAGACATACTGGGCGGAGATGGATGCCACTGATGTGGCATCCGGGGGTTCGGACGAGAGCCGGTTACCCACTGAGCACTATTTTGGGGAAGTCCTGGAGGGCGCTCGTTTAATAGAGTCGCAGTGCTCGAAAAATGTTATGTTCAAATGATATGTATGATTTGTTAAACCACATTTATAATGTAACGGCTTTTTATACTTGTGCGTTCAAGTATTGAAATATCTCCTGAGCGGCCATTATTGTATATGTGTATATAACCTGAAAGATGGCAGTCTTCGGCTTCAGCCCCCACGCACATGGTGTGGGGGTGTTTGCAAAAAGTCGCATTTTCACACTTAATCCAACGTCTTGGTCCTGTGAAGGAGGTTGTAGTGTAGCAAACTAGGCAACCGGACTATAATGCTTTATCACTTTCACTTAGCCATAGGAGTTCGAAGGTGGGGCTACGATATAGCCCCTAGGGGCACCACGCTCTCCGAGTTTGGGGCGCATATGTGCCTGACCGGGAAATGGTCCTTCGTCAAAGCGGAGGAATTCTAGACATTCCGGTAGTCGATCGAGTGGTTGACCAGTCTCTCGCTATATCATGACAGTCAGTTTTCAGCCTTCTCTACTGAGGTGCTCGCCTGGCCGAACCAGGGCACAATCGCAGTAGTTCTCCTGGTGCCGCGTTAGCCGATCATACGGAATGTAAGGCAGCAAACACAGGAGCCGGTCAAACCCAACATTTGACCAAAGGGATGATTCGAAGTTGATGCATATAAGGCCTAACTCGAGATGCCGAACACTCCCTGAGGTATCCGGTCTTTATGATAACGGGCAAAACAATGCCCTAAGCCCCTAGTGTCCAGGTACGGGCGAGAACTTCTGACGCGGCCGATGCCAAAACGCCAGCCTCCTCTTCGGTTATGGTAAGAAACCGGGGGATGTGTATCAACAAGAGATAGCAAGAAAGGTTTACGCAGGGTCTTAATCTGAAAAGAATCCTTGCAACGGGTCCCTGCTACACGTCTGCGCCTGTGTCTCCGTTGTGCTGTATCCTGGACGGGTGTAGCATGTTGTTCATCTGTAAAAGAGAAGAACTTAGTTTGGAAAGGTATCGTGCAAAAAACGTGTTTAAAACAGAGTATGAAAAACTGAATAAAGTTGAGCTTTTATTGGCTCTCATTGTTCATGTGCACAGCCCCTTGTAAAGGGGTATGCGGCTAGGAAGCCCTTGGTTTATTTATGCCGGACTCGCCTAGCCATGTCCGGGGTCTTGAACGACCTTTTAATGAGATGATGCCGCGCGGACCGGGCATTTTAAGTGTAAGAGACGCGTAATGCGGTATTGCGTTAAAGCGGGCGAAAGCTTCGCGTCCCAATAGTGCCTGGTGGCTACTTTTAAATGGGGCGATATGGAATATTAGCTTTTCGCGGCGGAGGTTGTCGGATGAATCAAACACAACTTCTAGTAGTAAGGAGCCCGTGCAATTGGCTTAAGGGCCTGGCATCACTCCTTTAAAGGAAGTGCTGCTATGGAGAATTTTGGTAGGGTCTATCCCCATTCTGCGGATTGTGTCCGGATATAGCAGGTTTAAATCGCTGCAGCCATCCATTAGGACTTGTGTAAATTGTAGTCCGTCGATTATAGGATGCAATATCAAAGCAGTCCATCCTGCATTTCGAATACTTTTGGAGTAATCCAGATGGTCGAAAGTAATTGGTTTTGATATCCAATCTCGGGATTCCGCTGGGGTGGACCGTGCGGCATGTGCTTTGGTAGATGCCGCCGTATTTTTCCTTGTTATCACTTGAAGTGAATTCACTGTTTCGACTTTTTGTTTTCCGGCGCTCTGCTTGTGGGGTTCGTCATCGTCCTCGCTTGGCGTGTCGAGCCCCTTGTGTTCGGCGTTAAGTCGGCCGGACTGCTTGAAGACCCAACAATCTCGGTGGGTATGGTTTGCAGGCTTCCCGGGGGTACTGTGGATTTGACATATCCTATCCAAAATTTTGTTTAGGTTGGATAGCTCATCACTGTTGTCCTTAAGAGGCAATGTTTTGTGGTTCGGCCAAGAGCTTTTGAACCCGGTGTTGACCGCCGTGCTCTTTGGGCCATTTTCCTTATTCCGGCGCTGGTCTTTTCTGAGTCGTGATTTCCCACTTCCATCCCAGACCTCGGATGTACTCGGGTTGCTGGTGCTGCATCTTGCCAGCCAGCTATCTTCCCCCGCGCAAAAGCGGGTCATGAGGCTTGTTAGTGCGGCCATTGTTCTTGGTTTTTCCTGGCCGAGGTGTCTGGCGAGCCATTCATCTCGGACGTTATGTTTGAAGGCTGCTAAGGCTTCGGCGTCCGGACAATCGACTATTTGGTTATTTTTGGTGAGGAACCTGTTCCAGAATTTGCGTGCTGACTCTCCGGGCTGTTGAGTTATGTGACTTAAATCGTCTGCATTCGGAGGGCGGACATAAGTCCCCTGAAAATTTGCTTGAAATGCATCCTCGAGCTCTTCCCAACTTCCAATGGTATTTTCTGGGAGGCTTTTGAGCCAATGCCGAGCTGGCCCTTTGAGCTTGAGGGGCAGGTATTTTATGGCATGGAGATCATCTCCTCTAGCCATATGTATGTGTAGGATGTAATCCTCGATCCAGACTACGGGGTCTGTTGTTCCGTCGTATGCCTCTATGTTTACGGGCTTGAATCCCGCTGGAAATTCATGATCCAGCACCTCATCGGTGAAACATAGTGGGTGTGCGGCGCCCCTGTATTTAGGTGTGCCGTTATCTTCGAATGCTCGGCGTGTTGTGTTGCTTCCTAGAGCCTTTTTGAGCCCGTAGATGGACCTGACCGGGCCATCCTTTCTGCGAGGATCCTTATGTGGATCGTGTGCCGACTTGTGTGCGGCGCTGCTTGCCGCTCTTAGCCTATCCTCTGGTCGTCTATCTGGCCAGGCAGCCTCTTTGTTTTTTGACTGTGGGGGCTCTACGGCCTCCTCGTCAAATTCGGGCAACCGTTTGCGCTTCGGGTAGCTCTTTGCTTGGTGACTATCGCCATATTTATCTGCGGTCTTGAGTACTTTGCTCCACCTCATTCTGAGTATGTCTTCCGCTGTTTTGAGCTTCCGCTTCTGCTTCTTCAAACTTCTTGCAGTGGCGGCAAGCCTTTTGTGAAGGTTTTTATGCTCCGGTGATGTGTCCGGTGTGAGACCGTCTGGATTGTTGTTTTCGCCGGGGATGGGTTGCTTGTCCGGTTCATCCTGTTCGGATGGTTGCTTGGTGGTGTGTTCGTCGTCCACTGGTTCGCCCTGCTCTACGGCTGGGTCAGTATGGGTGCTGTTGTTATCGAGGCGGGACTTTGGGCGGTGCTTGCATCGCCGTTTTGGTTGTTTTTCGGGGAATTATCCTTCGCCACGTCCCATTGTTCCTCTTTATCGCTTCCTTTTGGTGTATCCACCAAGTATACGTTGTGAGTTGAGGTGGCTTTCCAGTGCCCAGTAGGCGCTGGTTCTTGGTTGTCTCCGGCATCGTCGTCCATACCGTCGATGTCTTCGGAGTCGAAGTCTAGCATGTCGGTTAGATCGTCGACAGTGGCTACTAAGTGGGTGGTGGGTGGGCTTTGAATTTATTCGTCGTCCGCATCCCAACCGTCCTGACCGCAGTCCGGCTAGGGCTCTCCTGATAACGAGAGATATTTTAGCGAATTCAGGATGTCGCTGAAAGGGGAGTGTTGAAAGATGTCCGTGGCGGTGAACTCCATGATCGGTGCCCAATCGGATTCGATCAGCGGGGGCGCGGGAGGTTCGAAGTCCGGCGAGGAGTCCGGCACCTCGGAGTCATGAGTTTCACTAGGGACAAGGTCAGTGTTCGGCTCCATCGCCGTAGAGGTTGCAGCCCCTGAGGCGGTGTCTAACCACCCGTCCTTGATCTGCGCAGCCGGCTCCGAGTTAAGGGTCGGAGCGGACTCATGTGCGTCCTCCAGGGCACTGTCAGGCAGTAGAGCTAAATCATGCCCATCGTGACAGTGCGGCGCGCTCGGCTGTGGCTTGAATCCATCGAAGATCAAGTCTCCGCGGATGTCAGCCGTGAAGTTTAGACTTCCAAATCTGACCTGACGGCCAGGGGCGTAGCTTTTGATCTGCTCCAGATGGCCAAGCGAATTGGCCCGCAGTGCAAAGCCGCCGAATACGAAGATCTGTCCGGGGAGAAAAGTCTCACCGTGGACTGCGTCGTTGGTGATGATCGAAGGAGCCATCGGGCCTATATGCGACAACACAGAGGAACTCTCAATGAAAGCACCAATGTCGGTGTCAAAACCGGCGGATCTCGGGTAGGTGGTCCCGAACTGTGCGTCTAGGCGGATGGTAACAGGAGACAAGGGACACGATGTTTTTACCCAGGTTCGGGCCCTCTCGATGGAGGTAAAACCCTACTCCTGCTTGATTGATATTGATGATATGGGTAGTACAAGAGTGGATCTACCACGAGATCAAGGAGGCTAAACCCTAGAAGCTAGCCTATGGTATGATTGTTGTTCGTCCTATGGACTAAAACCCTCCGGTTTATATAGACACCGGAGAGGGCTAGGGTTACACAGAGTCGGTTACAATGGTAGGAGATCTACATATCTGTATTGCCAAGCTTGCCTTCCATGCCAAGGAAAGTCCCATCCGGACACGGGACGAAGTCTTCAATCTTGTATCTTCATAGTCTTGGAGTCCGGCCGATGATGATAGTTCGGCTATCCGGACACCCCCTAGTCCAGGACTCCCTCACTTCTCCTCCATCTCCGCAAAGGCCATGCGATCCTCGGCAAGAACCCAGGCCTTGCCATCCAGCTCAACCTTCCTCGCCTCCAGCTCTTGCTCCAGCACGCCTAGGCGGTCACAGCGCTTCTTGAGCTTGGCGTCCCGGTCCTTGACGGCCGCCCTGCGAGCCTTCATACTTTCCTCCTGCTCTTGGCGAAGGCGGGCCTCCTCGGTGAGCTGGTTCTGCAGGCCCTTCAGCTCGCTCTCCAGCGCCTCGCAGCGACCTCGGACATTAGCCACCTCCCCCAAGGCGGCGTCGCCGGCAACCTTCGCCCCAAGGATGGCCTGCTTCTCCTTGTCACAAGCCGTCGAGGCCTGGACCAGCGCCGCCCGAATCGAAGCGTCGGAGCGAATCCAGCCAGAAGCTAGCTCCAAGCGCCCGAACACTAGACGAGAGTCGGCGCCCAGAAGATCCTACCGCAGATGGTCCAGTTCGGCAACGACGCGATCCAGAACAGTAGTCGGGGAAGCAACAGTCGGTGGAGTAGGAGGAGAAGACGGCAGCGTGATCACGGTATCCTGAGGCGGAACCTGCTGCGCCACGACGGCTGTGGTGGCGGCATCAGGCAAGGGCACCTCGGGAGTCGCTTGGGCCCTGGGGGCTGAGCTCGCCCCAGCTGGCTCAGCCAGGCCTCGCGAGGACGCCCGGGCAGTAGAGGCCCGTGCGTCATAGTCACCTTCTTTCACGGGCAGAGGCGCTGCCACGGATCGAACCTCAGGAGCTCCCTTCGACTTCTTTGCCGTGGGCGCCAACCTAGCCGGGAGATACGAGCATCAAGCCTCAGCAACAGAACAATAAACAAGACGGGAATCAAGCACTTACCGGTCGTCGCTTGCGGGCTCGAGCAGCCTCCGGCCGTACTTAAAGCCCGAGAGCCGGCTGCAAGGATCAGCCTCAAGGAGCTCGGGAGCAGGAGGTGCGCCTGCGGATCGCCTCGGGGCTGGGGCAGACCCGCGGGGGATCAGCCTGGTCCGGTCCTTCTTCAGGATCGAAGGCAGGCTCCCACCGCCCTGCTCATCATCATCCTCGTTGTCGTCACTCAGAGAGAGGCGGAGAGCATGGGACCTGCGCCGAAGGGGGGGAGCCCTTGACTCTGCCTCGGAGTCAGCCCCCTCTTCCCGCTCCCCTCCTTCCTTCTCTTCGCTGGAGTCGCCGGAGGACACGTCCACCGGGTCCTCTAGAGCCTCCGCTGTCAGGACCCTGACTCAATGCCACATCGATCTAGCATGTGACACCTCATATCACTTTGCGGCCTCACGCACGGTATTCCCACGGGTGTCGCCTTACCTTTGCCCGGGATCGTTTGCGCCTTTTGGCACACGTATATGATAGTGTCGCTAGCATCAATATGATAAGGAGCCCAGGCTGACATGGCTAGTCGTAAACCCAAAGTGGCACAAACTTACAGGGACAGGCATCCATGACCCAGCATCGAACGTGTCGGTCATCAGCGAGTGAATACAGGCTGTAGCACTGGGCTAGCAGGACTCCGGTGAACTGGGCTGTAGCGGGCTAACAGGACTCCGGTATTCATCGCTTGACATTTCCCCGAAGGGACAGACACAGGAACAAAGAAGGACACATGCCGGCCATCCTAAGTGTTCCGGAGCAGTAGCAAGCTACCATGGCTCGGTGGAAACACTAGGAGACATTTCCCGGTAAGAGAGGCTACTAAGGAAAAACAACTAGATAGTCAGATCCCACACATACCAAGCATTTCAATAACATACACACAATATGCTCGATATGTGCAAATACAACATGGCATCACAACATGACTCTACGACTCAAGTAGGTATTCATTAGGCTCTGAGGAGCGAGATATTAAAACAGGGGTCTCATGACCTAACATTCAGAGCATACAAGTCAAAGCACAAGAGGAAGCTAACATGTCTGAGTATAGACATCTGCAAATGAAAAAGGCTTAGAAGCCTGACTATCTACCAGATCCTGCCGAGGGCACAAGATCGTAGCTGAGGTAACAAGCTAAACGTCGAAGTCCACGTGGAACTACTAGCGAGACTGAAGTCTCTCTGCAAAAACATAAAATAGGAAAACGTGAGTACAAATGTACCCAGCAAGACTTACATCAGAACTAACTACATATGCATCATTATCAACAAAGGGGATGGTGGGGTTTAACTGCAGCAAGCCAGCTTTGACTCGGTGGCTATCCTGAACTACGACTCCAAGTAACTCTTTTGAGGTGGCGCACACGAGTCGACATATTCACCATATCAATACACCACTATGGAACCGCTCCCATCTCCCTACGAGAACGCCATCCATAGCACTCACACTTATCTTGCGTATTTTAGAGTATCCACTTTCACTTGTCTATGAACTGTTATAGGCAACCCAGAAGTCCTTTACCACGGACACGACTATTCGAATAGATGATGTTAACCCTGCAGGGGTGTACTTCTTCACACACGCTCTCACCACTTACCGCCGTTTACATGACATGTACTCGGCAACCTTCAAGCGGAAGCCCAACGAGGCTGTCGGCCATGACCTACCTAAACACTCAAGTCCCTAGTCCAGGTTTATCGCCTATTCGGGTTCCATCCATGAGGAGATCCGGCCGGAGTTTCGCTCACAGCCCCAAACGATGTGAACAGGGTTCCGTGACACCAAACGGGCGCCCGGTATACCCGGCCATGTGCCTACCGCATCACAGCCCACCCCTCCGGTCAGCGCTGCCCACGGCCTCCAGCATACTACAAACACCAGAAACTACTTGCAGCTCCTGGACAGAGGACAAGGGTGATTAAGATGCCGAGAGGGTCCATTGGTTTCGGGCCCAATGCGTGGTAGTAACCGTATCATGGATCACAAACACAGAACTCAGTTCCTGAGGACGGCTGCAATGAGACAACCCACCATGTACTCCTACATGGCCTCTCACCGCTACCTTTACCAAATCGTGTTCACACTCTTTGCTCACACACATAGTAGGACATGTTTACACACCTCTAATTCATCCTCGATGAATCAGACCCGACTCAACTCTAAGCAGTAGCAGGCATGACAAACAAGCATGTATGAGTAGGCACAACAGGGCTCAAACAACTCCTACTCATGCTAGTGGGTTTCGTCTATTTATTGTGGAATGACAGGTCATGCAAAGGATAAAGGGGTTCAGCTACCGCAGCAAGTAACAGATGAATCGTTGCTGTCCTAATACAGTAAAAGAGAGCAGGAGCGAGAGAGTGGGATTGTATCGGAATGAACAAGGGGGTTTTGCTTGCCTGGCACTTCCGAAGATAATATAGCACTTCATCAGTGTCATCGATCTCATCGTCGAAACCAGTCTATCGAGAGGGGACAAATACCGGCAACAGAGAAGAAACACAATCAATGCAATGCACATTATGATGCATGATCATGACATGGTAAAATGAGTGTGTTGGGCTAATGCAACTACAACCAAATGGGTTTGAGCTATTTTGAACCAAAGATTCAAAGTTCAAACACATTTATGATCTTAAATAGTGCTTTATCATGTTTTGCACTAAACAGCAAGTTAACTTGTTTAAACATGCATGAAACTGGTACAGATGGATAGATTGGATTTTTCTGATCATTTTTCATATATAAATTATCTAATTTGGAGTTACGGTTGAATTTCTAAAAATACCTAGGCAACTCCAAAAATCACCAAACTGCACCTGGTCCTTAGATGGAATATTTCCAGCATGGAACATTTTAGTTTGGGATTATTTGAGCATTTGAAATATTTTATATAATTTAAATGCCCAAATTCAAATAGTTAGAGATTTAATCCAGTGACCTTAGAGTGACCTAGAAATCTTTGCATCACTTCTGACAGTGGTTTAGGACCAAGGCAGAGGTGATGACCATTTTAGAAGGGAATTTCAGGTTCATTGAAAATATTTTTAGTAAACCCTAGTCGGATTCAGAGGGTTCTGGGGGTTCTGTCTTCCCCATTTCAAATTTCTGATGAAAGGTAAACATGATGCAACACTCTAATGCATGGACTAGCTAGGATGTGACAACTCACCGACTCAATGCCACATCGATCTAGCATGTAACACCTCATATCACTTTGCGGCCTCATGCACGGTATTCCCACGGGTGTCGCCTTACCTTTGCCCGGGACCGTTTGCGCCTTTTGGCACACATATATGATAGTGTCGCTAGCATCAATATGATAAGGAGCCCGGGCTGACATGGCTAGTCATAAACCCAAAGTGGCACAAACTTACAGGGACAGGCATCCATGACCCAGCATCGAACGTGTCGGTCATCAGCGAGTGAATCCAGGCTGTAGCACTGGGCTAGCAGGACTCCGGTGAACCGGGCTGTAGCGGGCTAACAGGACTCCGGTATTCATCGCGTGACATTTCCCCAAAGGGACAGACACAGGAACGAAGAAGGACACATGTCGGCCAGCATAAGTGTTCCGGAGCAGTAGCAAGCTACCATCGCTCGGTGGAAACACTAGGAGACATTTACCGGTAAGAGAGGCTACTAAGGAAAAACAACTAGATAGTCAGATCCCACACATACCAAGCATTTCAACAACATACACACAATATGCTCGATATGTGCAAATACAACATGGCATCACAACATGACTCTACGACTCAAGTATGTATTCATTAGGCTTCGAGGAGCGAGATATTACAAACAGGGGTCTCATGACCCAACATTCATAGCATACAAGTCAAAGCACAAGCGGAAGCTAACATGTCTGAGTACAGACATCTGCAAATGAAAAAGGCTTAGAAGCCTCAGTATCTACCAGATCCTGCCGAGGGCACAAGATCGTAGCTGAGGTAACAAGCTAAACGTCGAAGTCCACGTGGAACTACTAGTGAGACTGAAGTCTCTCTGCAAAAACATAAAATAGGAAAACGTGAGTACAAATGTACCCAGCAAGACTTACATCAGAACTAACTACATATGCATCATTATCAACAAAGGGGATGGTGGGGTTTAACTGCAGCAAGCCAGCTTTGACTCGGTGGCTATCCTGAACTACGACTCCAAGTAACTCTTTTGAGGTGGCGCACACGAGTCCACATATTCACCATATCAATACACCACTATGGAACCGCTCCCGTCTCCCTACGAGAACGCCATCCATAGCACTCACACTTATCTTGTGTATTTTAGAGTATCCACTTTCACCTGTCTATGAACTGTTATAGGCAACCCAGAAGTCCTTTCCCGCGGACACGACTATTCGAATAGATGATGTTAACCCTGCAGGGGTGTACTTCTTCACACACGCTCTCACCACTTACCGCCGTTTACACGACATGTACTCGGCAACCTTCAAGCGGAAGCCCAATGAGGGTGTCGGCCACGACCTACCTAAACACTCAAGTCCCTAGTCCAGGTTTATCGCCTATTCGGGTTCCATCCATGAGGAGATCCGGCCGGAGTTTCGCTCACAGCCCCAAACGATGTGTACAGGGTTCCGTGACACCAAACGGGCGCCCGGTATACCCGGCCACGTGCCTACCGCATCACAGCCCACCCCTCCGGTCAGCGCTGCCCACGGCCTCCAGCATACTACAAACACCAGAAACTACTTGCAACTCCTGGACAGAGGATAAGGGTGATTAAGAAGCCGAGAGGGTCCATTGGTTTCGGGCCCAATGCGTGGTAGTAACTGTATCATCGATCACAAACACAGAACTCAGTTCCTGAGGACGGCTGCAATGAGACAACCCACCATGTACTCCTACATGGCCTCTCACCGCTACCTTTACCAAATCGTGTTCACACTCTTTGCTCACACACACAGTAGGACATGTTTACACACCTCTGATTCATCCTCGATGAATCAGACCCGACTCAACTCTAAGCAGTAGCAGGCATGACAAAGAAGCATGTATGAGTAGGCACAACAGGGCTCAAACAAATCCTACTCATGCTAGTGGGTTTCATCTATTTACTGTGGAATGACAGGTCATGCAAAGGATAAAGGGGTTCAGCTACCGCAGCAAGTAACAGATGAATCGTTGTTGTCCTAATGCAGTAAAAGAGAGCAGGAGCGAGAGAGTGGGATTGTATCGGAATGAACAAGGGGGTTTTGCTTGCCTAGCACTTCCGAAGATAATATAGCTCTTCATCAGTGTCATTGATCTCATCGCCGAAACCACGTCTATCGAGAGGGGACAAATACCGGCAACAGAGAAGAAACACAATCAATGCAATGCACATTATGATGCATGATCATGACATGGTAAAATGAGTGTGTTGAGCTAATGCAACTACATCCAGATGGGTTTGAGCTATTTTGAACCAAAGATTCAAAGTTCAAACACATTTGTGATCGTAAATAGTGCTTTATCATGTTTTGCACTAAACAGCAAGTTAACTTGTTTGAACATGCATGAAACTGGTACAGATGGATAGATTGGATTTTTCTGATCATTTTCATATATAAATTATTTAATTTGGAGTTACGGTTGAATTTCTAAAAATACCTAGGCAACTCCAAAAATCACCAAACTGCACCTGGTCCTTAGATGGAATATTTCCAGCATGGAACACTTTAGTTTGGGATTATTTGAGCATTTGAAATATTTTATATAATTTAAATGCCCAAATTCAAATAGTTAGAGATTTAATCCAGTGACCTTAGAGTGACCTAGAAGTCTGTGCATCACTTCTGATAGTGGTTTAGGACCAAGGCAGAGGTGATGAACATTTTAGAAGGGCATTTCAGGTTCATTGAAAATATTTTTAGTAAACCCTAGTTGGATTCAGAGGGTTCTGGGGGTTCTGTCTTCCCCATTTCAAATTTCTGATGAAAGGTAAACATGATGCAACACTCTAATGCATGGACTAGCTAGGATGTGACATCCACGGGCACGGGACCTTCCCCGTTGAAGACGGGCATGGACCCCGCTACCTGCTCCCAGTCCTTGCGGAGGAACAGGCGCGTAGGAGCGCCCTCCAACCTCGCCACATCACCCCCAACCAAAGACTGGAGGACCGCAGCTAGATCCTCATCGGCCAAGACCGCGGGGCTCGGGTGGGGCCTCCACATCAGAAGTGAGTACTGACGAAGAGGAGCCAGTTGGTGCTCTAGGAATTCCCTCAACAGTGATGCACCAGTCAGCTTCGCCGCTGCCATGCTGGCCGGCCTCAGATCCGCGTCAATCTTCTCCAACACCGGCTTCGCGCGGGGGTCCACAAGCTCCACTCGGGATCAGTCGTCGGAGCTCGCTGTCACATCCCTAGTTCTGGCCTATCCTATGCCTGCTTCCATCTGAGCATCATGTTTAAATTTTTGAAACCTGAACTGAGGAATTTTGGAAGCCTCAAAAACTTAAATAAAAGAAGGGCAAAAACCCTTCAAATCTCATTCATTGCTCCAAAATGCTCTTCTTAAATGTTTGATAATTTTTGGTAAGGGTTCTGGTCCCAACCAAAATATTGAACATTTTTAAGGATTTATTTTTGGGACTTTGAATTTAAATCATTAGCTATTTGAATTTGAATTATATTCATATAACTAGAATATAATTTCAAATACCCCTGAAATATTTTATGAGCTTTTGGAAAAGTCCCTATAGCAAAATAAAAATATTCAGAGGAGCTTTTGGCATTGTTTGAATTATTTTAAATTCAAAACAGTGGCAAAAGATTAAATAAAAATAAAACAAACAGAACAATAAAACAGGAGAGAGAGGAAACCTACCTGGGCCACTTACCCGCAGCCTACCTGGCGCCACCAAACGGCCCAGCCGGCCCAGCCCATCTCCACTCCCACCCTGTCGTCTTCCTCCCTGCCAGGAGGACGGGCACGCGCCCGGCGCACGCGGTCACGCGCCCCGGCCACCTCCTGCTTCCCGGCCACCTCCTGCTTCCCCCGGCCTCCCTAGCGACGCCACGACGAGGCCTCGTGTCCCCTCGCTCCTTTTCCTCCCCTGCTGCATCCCCTCTCTCCTCTGCTCCCTCTCTCTCGCCCGGACCGAACGGAGCCGCCGCCACCGACGAGCTCCCTCGCGGCCACCGCCACCCCCTCTCCTCCCCGACGCGCTCCCGAGCTCCGCCGGTCCTCCCTCATCCTCCTCGTCGTCTCACGCGACCAGAGGACCCCCTGGATGCCCAGCAGCGCCGTCGCCGACGCCATCTTCGTTCCCTGCACCGACGGCCGCTGTCGACCGATTCGTCGTCACCAGGCCGTCCCCGAGGCCGCTGAGATCACCTACGACCCCGCCGTGAGCTCCTGATCATCCTCCCCCTCTCCGTTTTCTCTCTAGCATGCCGTAGCCGCCGCGCCTCTCTCCCCCGACAGCACGCCGCCGCACGAGCTCATCGTCGACGAGGCTCCGGTGGCCATTTGGTCCCGTGCGTGCCTCCGTTGGGTTCGTGAGCTCTCGTAGAACGCGTAGGTGCTAACCGTGGACCCTCCCGTGCACGGTGTCGTCGTTTCCATCGACGCCCGAACTCCAGTCGCCGCCAAAGCTCGTCGCCGGCGATATTCCGGCTGCCCCGTGACCACCCGTCTGGTCCATTAGATGCGCGAGTGCAAGAGCTCCTCCCCGGTGCGCTCAGCGCGCCAAACCATCGCCCCTAGCTCAAATCCGAGCCACACCGCCGTGCGGATGGTCGCCGCCGGCGATACTCCGGCGACTGCCGACGTGGCACACTTAATTAGTATTAATGACCCAACTAATTAAACCCACAGCCACTGACAGTGGGCCCCACCCCTGGTCAAACCCCAGTCAGCGCTGGGTTTGACCGGGATTAGCTCCTGTGTCACTGACGTGTGGCCCCCACACGTCAGGTTTGACCTGGGGCGCCCAGTTGACTCTACTGACGTCACAGTGACGTGGGGCTGACGCAATAAGTATTTTTTGGATTTAAAAATATTCAGGAAATTCCAGAAAATAGCTAAAACTTCAATAAATCATAGAAATTCAACCGTAACTCCAAATTAAATAAATTATATATGAAAAATTATCAGAAAAATTCAAGGAATCCATCTGTACCATTTTCATGCATGTTAGAACAACTTATCACTACTGTTTAGGACAAATGAATTAAATGGCATTTGAATAATCACATATGGAGTTTGAATTTGAATCTTGTATTCAAACCAACTTCATTTAATCTGTTGCTAGTTGCATTAGCTCAAAACACATTCATATTGCCATGTCATAGCATGCATCATTTTGTGCATTGCATTGATTGTGTTCTTCTTTGTTGCCGGTATCTGTTCCCTCCCGGTAGACGATGTTCCGACGTTGTGATCGTTGACACTGATGAAGACTCAATGTTATCTTCAGAAGTGCCAGGCAAGCAAAACCCCCTTGTTCATTCCAATAAAATCCCACTCTCTCGCTCCTGCTCTCTTTTACTGCATTAGGACAACAACGACATATTTGATACTTGCTGCGGTAGCTGAACCCTTTATCCTTTGCATGACCTGTCATTGCCACAGTAAATAGATGAAACCCACTAGCATGAGTAGGAGTTGTTTGAGCCCTGATGTGCCTACTCATTCATGCTTGTTTGTCATGCCTGCTACTGCTTAGAGTTGAGTCGGGTCTGATTCATCGGGGATGAATCAGAGGTGTGTGAACATGTCCTACTGTGTGTGAGCTAAGTGTGTGAACATGATTTGGTAAAGGTAGCGGTGAGAGGCCATGTAGGAGTACATGGTGGGTTGTCTCATTGCAGCCGTCCTCAGGAACTGAGTTCTGTGTTTGTGATCCATGATTCAGCTACTACCACGCATTGGGCCCGAAACCAATGGACCCTCTCGGCTTCTTAATCACCCTTGTCCTCTGTCCAGGAGTTGCAAGTAGTTTCTGGTGTTTGTAGTTTGCTGGAGGCCGTGGACAGCGCTGACCGTAGGGGTGGGCTGTGATGCGGTAGGCACGTGGCCGGGTATACCGGGCGCCCGTTTGGTGTCACGGAACCCTGTTCACATCGTTTGGGGCTGTGAGCGAAACTCCGGCCGGATCTCCTCATGGATGGAACCCAAATGCGATAAACCTGGACTAGAGACTCGAGTGTTTAGGTAGGCCGTGGCCGACACCCACGTTGGGCTTCCGCTTGAAGGTTGCCGAGTACATGTCGTGTAAATGGCGGTAAGTGGTGAGAGCGTGTGTGAAGAAGTACACCCCTGCAGGGTTAATATCATCTATTCGAATAGCCGTGTCCACGGGAAAGGACTTCTGGGTTGCTTATATCAGTTCATAGACAAGTGAAAGTGGATACTCTAAAATACGCAAGATAAGCGTGAGTGCTATGGATGGCGTTCTCGTAGGGAGATGGGAGCGGATCCATAGTGGTGTATTGATATGGTGAATATGTGGACTCGTGTGCGCCACCTCAAAAGAGTCGCTTGCAGTCGTAGTTTAGGATAGCCACCGAGTCAAAGCTGGCTTGCTACAGTTAAACCCCACCATCCCTTTGTTGATAATGATGCATATATAGATAGTTCTGATGTAAGTCTTGCTGGGTACATTTGTACTCACGTTTTCCTATTTTATGTTTTTGCAGAGAGACTTTAGTCTCACTAGTATTTCCGCGTGGTCTTCGACGTTTAGCTTGTTACCTCAGCTACGATCTTGTGCCTCAGCAGGATTTGGTAGATAGTCAGGCTTCTCAGCCTTTTTCATTTATAGATGTCTATACTCAGATATGATAGCTTCCGCTTGTGCTTTGTTTTGTATGCTCTGAATGTTGGGTCGTGAGACCCCTGTTTGTAATATCTCGCTCCTCGGAGCCTATTGAATAAATTACTTGAGTCGTAGAGTCATGTTGTGATGCCATGTTGTATTTGCACATATCGAGCATATTGTGTGTATGCTATTGAAATGCTTGGTATGTGTGGGATCTGACCATCTAGTTGTTTATCTTTAGTAGCCTCTCTTACCGGGAAATGTCTCCTAGTGTTTCCACCGAGCCATGGTAGCTTGCTACTGCTCCGGAACACTTAGGCTGGCCGGCATGTGTCCTTCTTCGTTCCTGTGTCTGTCCCTTCGGGGAAATGTCACGCGATGAATATCGGAGTCCTGTTAGCCCGCTACAGCCCGGTTCACCGGAGTCCTGCTAGCCCAGTGCTACAGCCTGGATTCACTCGCTGATGACCGACACGTTCGATGCTGGGTCATGAATGCCTGTCCCTGTAAGTCTGTGCCACTTTGGGTTTACGACTAGCCATGTCAGCCCGGGCTCCTTATCATATGGATGCTAGCGACACCGTCATATACGTGTGCCAAAAGGCGCAAACGGCCCCGGGCTAAGGTAAGGCGACACCCGTGGGAATACCGTGCGTGAGGCCGCAAAGTGATATGAGGTGTTACATGCTAGATCGATGTGGCATTGAGTCGGGGTCCTGACAGCGTTGGTATCAGAGCTTGACTGCCTGTAGGATTACCAAGCCAAACTGGTCGAAGTTGAGTCTAGAAATTCTTTAGTTATATGAGGGAATTGATTGTGGGATGGAACGTAAGGCTCTTTTTACTCCTTATACCTCATGGCCTTCTGATCTGAGTCATCATCTTCTCTTCTACGGGGATTAAGAACTAGGCTATCTCTTCTTTCTATTAGGATCACGTGTTACTAATCAGTGGACTTATAAGATTGTTGGATTTAAGTCTCAGTTCAGTTCCTACTACTTCCGTATGTTAATTGTTGATCTCGAAACCTTGATATTGTGCTTCTGAGTGGTTATGCCACCATTTTTGTGAATGTCTCAAATCTTTTCTGAGCATTTACAGTCGTTATGCTGTCCGAGTCATCCCAGGTTTCTAAGTAGTCTGATGCAATTGCAAATCCTTTCTTCCCGTTTCAATGTTCCCATGGGCCAGATTAACCACACTAATCAGTGAGTTGAGGTACTTCGTTACCTTGACATATATGTTGGAGATATTATTATGACCCTAGGTGTCTTAGGGGATCATCTAGTAATTTAGCCATGATTTGTGTTCCCAGTGTGATGATTCTGGCCATCATTCTCGAAAGCATCCCGTGATGCTACTTAGTAGTAGGTATTCTACTCCTTGGGTTTTGAACCCGAGATTCACTCTACTTCATGTTGATAGGGTTTGCTAGTTCCTTTAGGATATTAGTAACCTTTGCGATAGTCCTCGAGGTTCGTGGTACATCCTTCTTCCAATTACCATGAACCATTCTTGGCAGAAGTTCTTCTGAACCAAAAGATGACAACAAGAGTGCTCTCGATGAGTTCTCCATTATATATTGTGACCCTGCCAGTTCTACTTTTCTGCATGGGTTATTCGGAAGAAACTTGTTGAACTTGGTTCGACATACTAATCTATGCATCCACAACTCAGAAAAATTATATGTTCCTTTGAGATGTTCTCTTTAGTTGCATTCTGACCCTCGTCTATCAATTGATAGTCAAGAGTATGCGTGCGTTCGTTTATCGATGCCTATTACTCTTGTGGTCCGTTAAGCCATTCTATCGCGGAATGACTAGGAGAAACAAACTCCAGTACCTCTTCCATATCTAGGATTGGGTCAAAACAATTGTACTCCGCAGATCAAAATGCCAATCCAGCTTTTGCTCTGTTCTACCTTGGAGTATTACCATCTTTATATCGGGATTGTTATAGGAATTGCACACCATCCTATGAACTCTTGGTACAGTGATACTTCTTGCCATCATTAGTCATTCCTCGGTCTTCGTGTTGATGCAACCGGAATACCAACAAATGAATTGTGATGTGTGAAACCAGTACGCCTAGCAACCTCGTTGCTGGGTAGTTAAATGGACGATAACCTCATTCTTAGCGTGTTGATTATTGAATCGTCACCCTAAGATTGATTGTGCTACCTAGTCCCTATTTCTGGTGCACTCCTCGACCAATGAGTTAGGAATTATTTCAAGTCCTCACCCATTTGATCATGTCGTCTTGCCCTCAGAAGCAAGATTGTTCTCGAGCTTAGTAACATACTGGTGGTTCGTGACTTTCCAAATATCTTCTTGGAAGTGTTACCGGGTTGTCACCTGACTGTTATGTTGAGCTCATGATCAAGTTGGGTTATCCTGTAAACCACCCTTCTCCAAGAATCCGTGTTGGATACCCCTGAGCTAGTTGGTTAAACTAGACAACAACCTGGAGAGTTGGAAGATAAAAGCTTGCCTGACTTAGTTCGTTCCAAAGAAATATTCTTGTGTAGTGTGTGTTGGAGAAAGATGATATCTTCATCGATTGGTCCCTGTGATCAGTTGCTGGACCTATTGTCTTACCAATCCTTTGATTTGAGTGTGGGCCATCGTCAAGTCAAATCAGTACCAACGATGCTTGTAATGTTGTCTTACTCGTGGTTGATCCCTCGAGCATACACCATTATATCTTTTGGGTCTGACCAATGCTATCACCGTGTTCGCATGATGGTGGAAGTCCAGTGATAAGGAAACCCAGATGAATTGCTGTTGAGCCCATTGACAACATCATTGTCTCCTCCATGATTTTGTTGAACATTAAGCTAGTGTTGGAAACTTTTGAAAGCATTTCTTCATGCTAGCTCATGAAGCATGTCGGTTGTAAGGAGTGACTTCCTCTTATACACGTGCATTTGGTGAAAGTTGCCGCCGTGAATTTGAGAAAGTTAGTTTTGCTTCCTCTGGAATCATCCCAAATCAGTCATGCATACGTGCGAAGTATTCTGTGGTTCGGAGACTTGCAACCTCCATTCCATAGGTGTCCCGAGCACACCAAGCCACTGATTGATTTGTTCAAGGAGAAGGAGTTCCTTCATAAGAGCTAATCCGGACTTATGTAAGGACTTTGATACCATCGTTGATGGTTCCCCCTCCTGAACTCGGTAGTGTTTTATTATAAGACTACTATGTGGTCATGCTTGTCTGGGACAGCGTGTTCACATGTTTGTAGCAGAACCAGCTCATGTTTTGGAGCTTACTATCGTAGTTCATTCCCCGAGAATCTCGCAACGTCATCTCGTCGATTTGTGTTGCAAACTTTCATTTTTCTTCCTAAGACTCGATGAGCCTGGAATATCCTAACACCAACCAGATCTGAATCTCAGGCAGATATGATGGTTTGGAACATTTTCCAAGAACTATAATATCGATCCCTTGGAAACCGGTAAAGTGGATGTCGTGGCCAACACACCCAGCCGGAAGACCTGTTATTATAATATCTTGATTGAGGAAGTTGGCCGCCTCCCCATAAGGATTTCGTAGGATTTACCTCCCTAGTTGTTCCTTATGGATTCTTGTGCTCCCGAAGTCCGACCTTTACTTGCTGTTCTAGATATCAAACCATATCTATGAATGGGTTACACTAGCACATCAAGAAGAACATTAGAAGCGGAGTGCTAAATGTCTCTCGGTCGATCATCCAGATTTTATTTCCTTGGCCTCGCTAAGATGAAATCTGAGAAGTGTTATCTTCCTTTGCATCTGCATCATCCATCATCATTCATCGTGGTAGCAAGTTGTGTTGCCAGGATCCTTGACACGGATATTGGTAAAACCCTGATGAATATGGAAATGCTCAAGTTCTTGAGAGCACGCACAAGCGCTACGTGTTATCATCGGCACTAACTGGGTTTGCTCTCAGTTTCCTCGGCAATGCTATGACCTATTCAAACAGTGAATTCACTCTCTATTGTTGGGTTCTTCCCCAGTTACCAGAATCATTCCCAGCATTTGCATTTTGTTCCTAGCTTGCACCGCCAATGTGTCATTCTACCATGGGTCTCTTCCATTTCCGGTGATAAGCAAATTCATCCATTACGTTGTCTTCAACAAGGTAATCCACATCATCCAAGTCTGAGTATGCCATTCTACTGACCCCCTCCAAACGATCGCTTGAGAATTGCCTTAGGCTGGTATAAAGGTTTTCAATGATCTCTGAATCAAAGGTAATTCTTTTTGCCACTTAAGGAAATAATCTATGAATCACCCTCCTCCAGGATGTTTCGTCATGGTATCATGGCAACTCAACTCCTCGCTACGTTGACAATCGATTACCACCTTCTTAAGCGTGAAATTGTTGTCTACCTAGTGCACCTTCGTCATCCGTCTCTTTCCACCCCTCTTGATGTGTATATCGTGTCTCAACCCGAGAGATGGTCCTATGTCTCATTCCGTGAGTTGTTCGATCTTCGAGAAGATCGACCCTTCTAGAGTCTCCTTCTTCCCTCCATGTCATGTTGACAGGATTTCTCAGAGCAGGACTTCAAGACAATGATGGTGTTCAAATCAACGTTCATTTGAAGTGCACCCTGGATCATGAAGATTATACTAGTTTGCGTTTTCCCTTCGTCTTACCCTACCCTTGAATCTCGGGTCGAGATTCTTGTTTAGTGAGGGTGAGTTGTCACATCCCTAGTTCTGGCCTGTCCTATGCCTGCTTCCATCTGAGCATCATGTTTAAATTTTTGAAACCTGAACTGAGGAATTTTGGAAGCCTCAAAAACTTAAATAAAAGAAGGGCAAAAACCCTTCAAATCTCATTCATTGCTCCAAAATGCTCTTCTTAAATGTTTGATAATTTTTGGTAAGGGTTCTGGTCCCAACCAAAATATTGAACATTTTTAAGGATTTATTTTTGGGACTTTGAATTTAAATCATTAGCTATTTGAATTTGAATTATATTCATATAACTAGAATATAATTTCAAATACCCCTGAAATATTTTATGAGCTTTTGGAAAAGTCCCTATAGCAAAATAAAAATATTCAGAGGAGCTTTTGGCATTGTTTGAATTATTTTAAATTCAAAACAGTGGCAAAAGATTAAATAAAAATAAAACAAACAGAACAATAAAACAGGAGAGAGAGGAAACCTACCTGGGCCACTTACCCGCAGCCTACCTGGCGCCACCAAACGGCCTAGCCGGCCCAGCCCATCTCCACTCCCTCCCCTGTCGTCTTCCTCCCTGCCAGGAGGACGGGCACGCACCCGGCGCGCGCGGCCACGCGCCCCGGCCACCTCCTGCTTCCCGGCCACCTCCTGCTTCCCCCGGCCTCCCTAGCGACGCCACGATGAGGCCTCGTGTCCCCTCGCTCCTTTTCCTCCCCCGCTGCATCCCCTCTCTCCTCTGCTCCCTCTCTCTCGCCCGGACCGAACGGAGCCGCCGCCACCGACGAGCTCCCTCGCGGCCACCGCCACCCCCTCTCCTCCCCGACGCGCTCCCGAGCTCCGCCGGTCCTCCCTCATCCTCCTCGTCGTCTCACGCGACCAGAGGACCCCCTGGATGCCCAGCAGCACCGTCGCCGACGCCATCTTCATTCCCTGCACCGACGGCCGCCGTCGACCGATTCGTCGTCACCAGGCCGTCCCCGAGGCCGCTGAGATCACCTACGACCCCGCCGTGAGCTCCTGATCATCCTCCCCCTCTCCGTTTTCTCTCTAGCATGCCGTAGCCGCCGCGCCTCTCTCCCCCGACAGCATGCCGCCGCACGAGCTCATCGTCGACGAGGCTCCGGTGGCCATTTGGTCCCGTGCGTGCCTCCGTTGGGTTCGTGAGCTCTCGTAGAACGCGTAGGTGCTAACCGTGGACCCTCCCGTGCACGGTGTCGTCGTTTCCATCGACGCCCGAACTCCGGTCGCCGCCAAAGCTCGTCGCCGGCGAGATTCCGGCTGCCCCGTGACCACCCGTCTGGTCCATTAGATGCGCGAGTGCAAGAGCTCCTCCCCGGTGCGCTCAGCGCGCCAAACCATCGCCCCTAGCTCAAATCCGAGCCACGCCGCCGTGCGGAATGGTCGCCGCCGGCGATACTTCGGCGACTGCCGACGTGGCACACTTAATTAGTATTAATGACCCAACTAATTAAACCCACAGCCACTGACAGTGGGCCCCACCCCTGGTCATACCCCAGTCAGCGCTGGGTTTGACCGGGATTAGCTCCTGTGTCACTGACGTGTGGCCCCCACACGTCAGGTTTGACCTGGGGCGCCCAGTTGACTCTGCTGACGTCACAGTGACGTGGGGCTGACGCAATAAGTATTTTCTGGATTTAAAAATATTCAGGAAATTCCAGAAAATAGCTAAGACTTCAATAAATCATAGAAATTCAACCGTAACTCCAAATTAAATAAATTATATATGAAAAATTATCAGAAAAATTAAAGGAATCCATCTGTACCATTTTCATGCATGTTAGAGCAACTTATCACTACTGTTTAGGACAAATGAATTAAATGGCATTTGAATAATCACATATGGAGTTTGAATTTGAATCTTGTATTCAAACCAACTTCATTTAATCTGTTGCTAGTTGGATTAGCTCAAAACACATTCATATTGCCATGTCATAGCATGCATCATTTTGTGCATTGCATTGATTGTGTTCTTCTTTCTTGCCGGTATCTGTTCCCTCCCGGTAGACGATGTTCCGACGTTGTGATCGTTGACACTGATGAAGACTCAATGTTATCTTCAGAAGTGCCAGGCAAGCAAAACCCCCTTGTTCATTCTGATAAAATCCCACTCTCTCGCTCCTGCTCTCTTTTACTGCATTAGGACAACAACGACATATTTGATACTTGCTGCGGTAGCTGAACCCTTTATCCTTTGCATGACCTGTCATTGCCACAGTAAATAGATGAAACCCACTAGCATGAGTAGGAGTTGTTTGAGCCCTGATGTGCCTACTCATTCATGCTTGTTTGTCATGCCTGCTACTGCTTAGAGTTGAGTCGGGTCTGATTCATCGGGGATGAATCAGAGGTGTGTGACCATGTCCTACTGTGTGTGAGCTAAGTGTGTGAACACGATTTGGTAAAGGTAGCGGTGAGAGGCCATGTAGGAGTACATGGTGGGTTGTCTCATTGCAGCCGTCCTCAGGAACTGAGTTATGTGTTTGTGATCCATGATTCAGCTACTACCACGCATTGGGCCCGAAACCAATGGACCCTCTCGGCTTCTTAATCACCCTTGTCCTCTGTCCAGGAGTTGCAAGTAGTTTCTGGTGTTTGTAGTTTGCTGGAGGCCGTGGACAGCGCTGACCGTAGGGGTGGGCTGTGATGCGGTAGGCACGTGGCCGGGTATACCGGGCGCCCGTTTGGTGTCACGGAACCCTGTTCACATCGTTTGGGGCTGTGAGCGAAACTCTGGCGGATCTCTTCATGGATGGAACCCGAATAGGCGATAAACCTGGACTAGAGACTCGAGTGTTTAGGTAGGCCGTGGCCGACACCCATGTTGGGCTTCCGCTTGAAGGTTGCCGAGTACATGTCGTGTAAACGGCGGTAAGTGGTGAGAGCGTGTGTGAAGAAGTACACCCCTGCAGGGTTAATATCATCTATTCGAATAGCCGTGTCCGCGGAAAAGGACTTCTGGGTTGCTTATATCAGTTCATAGACAAGTGAAAGTGGATACTCTAAAATACGCAAGATAAGCGTGAGTGCTATGGATGGCGTTCTCGTAGGGAGACGGGAGCGGATCCATAGTGGTGTATTGATATGGTGAATATGTGGACTCGTGTGCGCCACCTCAAAAGAGTCGCTTGCAGTCGTAGTTTAGGATAGCCACCGAGTCAAAGCTGGCTTGCTGTAGTTAAACCCCACCATCCCTTTGTTGATAATGATGCATATATAGATAGTTCTGATGTAAGTCTTGCTGGGTACATTTGTACTCACGTTTGCCTATTTTATGTTTTTGCAGAGAGACTTCAGTCTCACTAGTATTTCCGCGTGGTCTTCGACGTTTAGCTTGTTACCTCAGCTACGATCTTGTGCCTCGGCAGGATTTGGTAGATAGTCAGGCTTCTCAGCCTTTTTCATTTATAGATGTCTGTACTCAGATATGATAGCTTCCGCTTGTGCTTTGTTTTGTATGCTCTGAATGTTGGGTCGTGAGACCCCTGTTTGTAATATCTCGCTCCTCGGAGCCTATTGAATAAATTACTTGAGTCGTAGAGTCATGTTATGATGCCATGTTGTATTTTCACATATCGAGCATATTGTGTGTATGCTATTGAAATGCTTGGTATGTGTGGGATCTGACCATCTAGTTGTTTATCTTTAGTAGCCTCTCTTACCGGGAAATGTCTCCTAGTGTTTCCACCGAGCCATGGTAGCTTGCTACTGCTCCGCAACACTTAGGCTGGCCGGCATGTGTCCTTCGTTCCTGTGTCTGTCCCTTCGGGGAAATGTCACGCGATGAATATCGGAGTCCTGTTAGCCCGCTATAGCCCGGTTCACCGGAGTCCTGCTAGCCCAGTGCTACAGCCTGGATTCACTCGCTGATGACCGACACGTTCGATGCTGGGTCATGAATGCCCGTCCCTGTAAGTCTGTGCCACTTTGGGTTTACGACTAGCCATGTCAGCCCGGGCTCCTTATCATATGGATGCTAGCGACACCGTCATATACGTGTGCCAAAAGGCGCAAACGGCCCCGGGCTAAGGTAAGGCGACACCCGTGGGAATACCGTGCGTGAGGCCGCAAAGTGATATGAGGTGTTACATGCTAGATCGATGTGGCATTGAGTCGGGGTCCTGACACTCGCGGGGTGCCCCGTGGGCAGGGTCAGCCGAGGGTGGATGCGCCCAGCATCCACTAAGACCCACTTGCTCCTGAAGCCCTCGATCCTTTTCCCAGGGTTCGAAATGGCGATGGAGCTGCCGTACGCAACGAAGCTCGCGCACGCAGAGACGGAACCACGAGAGGTCCAGAGGGAGAAGTAGTGGCGCAGCAAGGCCACTGAGGGCTTCACCCCTACGTGAGCCTCGCAATAGTAGGCGAAGATTGCCAGAAGAAGGACAGAGTTGGGGTGGAGATGCAGGGCTTGAAGATTATAATGGAGGAAGACAGAGAAGAAGAACTCAGAAAAGGGAGGCACCAGACCAGCGACGATGGCGCTCACGAAGAGCGGATAGAAGGTGCTCCCTTGGCCCTCAGGGAGAGTAGAGCCGGCCTTGAACACCTTCGCCCCGTCGATGCCCTGCGCCGCCGCCATCTGACGCACCCGGGCAAGGCTCGCCTCCGACATGTTCGGCGAGTCCATGGCGGACGAATACCAAGCTCCGGCCGGGGCCTGGTGAGGCGCCATGTCTGGCAAAGGCGCGCGGACGGAGTAGATCTGAAGATTTCGAAGGCGGGGAGGAGAGGCGCAAGAAAGGGGATCTGAGCAGAGCCTGAAGAAAGCAAAGAAGGCAAAGGACAGAAGCCGCTCCTTTATCAACTCGCGCGGTTGCAGAGGCACCCACGTCCAATCAACCGCCACGCGGCGCCCAAGGCCGCAGGCTGTTAGGGCCCGCGACGCTTCGCACTTGCCCTTTCGCCTCTCTGCTCGGCCAAGTCCGGGCGCGCCGTGGGCCCGGGGGCTACTGTCGGCGTTCTGGGAACGGGGGTCCCCAGACTTGCCTGCCTGCGGTGTGGCTTAAAGGGTGCCCAGCGCGGCCCATCTTCATCAACACAAGCTCAAGACCCTCACGAGAGGCCAAGCCCCGCGGGGCAGACGACAAGGAGCTTCCTCAGGCACGGCCTCATCAGGCTAGCTCAGGAGGAGGCGGAGAGTTCAAGGCGGGGTACCTCGCGAGGTGCCCATGACGCAAACCATGACGACCAAGGGCGCTAGTCGGGCGCCAGCCCGCGCAGTGTCCTCCTTTCCTCTTTGGTGTAAAGGGAGCAAGCGCAGGCGAGAGCATCATGCAAAGGCATCCATTTCGGTGCAACGAGACCAAGACCAGCGCAACAGCAGGGAGGAAGTCATTGTGGAGCCCAAGTAGGCGTCACCACTAGAGCCTTTGACAGGCGAAGACCAACTTTAGTCAGGATAAGTGTACCCATTGTTCCCCTTCAAAATGGCCAATTGTTGGCGCCCATCCCGCTCAATATTTGGGAAGAGGCCCAGTGCCTTTGCCTATAAATAGGACTAGCCACCCCCAGGGTAGAGGCATCTGGATCCTCACCAAGAAACCAGTAGATAGAGCGATTGAACTCCTCCTAGCAGTTCATCACACCAGCCAAGAACAGACCCTCGCGAGGCTGTTCTTCCTTGTATTGTTCATCATCAGCCCAAGAGGCAATCCACCACACCACATACTGGAGTAGGGTATTACACCACAATGGTGGCCTGAACCAGTATAAACCTTGTGTCTCTTGTGTTGTTCTGTTTAGTAGTTCCGATCCTAGCTATTCGGCAAGGAGCAGGTAGGCAGAGGGCGAAATCTCCGCGCGCACCCTAGTGTTCGAACCTCAAGGGTCTGCCGGAACCCGAAATCCGACAGTATCACCTGCAGCAATTTCAACCATCCTTTGGTGTGGAGGAATATCATAGGAACTCTATATGATATGATTTTTATAGGATTTTTTCCTTTAGATCCAATTGGTTCATAGGAATAGATTCATATACTCAACATTTCAAAGGAAATAAACATGATATCATTTTTATAGCTTTAGAGCCACTTGGTTCATATGAATGGATTCTTATACTCCCATAATTTCAAAGTAAAATAAACATGAGCGTATATTCGATAGAAAAGTTCCTATGATGTGAACCAAATGACATCTCTTTTATAATCCCTCCTCATAGGAATTGAGATACATGTCATCTCTAGATTCAATAGAAAAGTTCTTATGATGTGAACCAAATGACATCTCTTTTCCAATCCCTACTCATAGGAATTGAGATACATGTCATCTCTTTCCCTACAACTTCCATGTATACATATTCTATTCCTAAATAGCTAGTACAACCCACTAGTAGCTCTTTTCCTAGACATGCAACTATGGCATAAGAACACGTCATGCATGCAAGTCATAAATCACATTGTTTTTCCACTCTATGCATGCAAGCACCACATCATCAATTTGTGCATGTTAATCATAAGTTATTTCTTGCATTAAATTTTGTATTGACAATGTATGTGCTGGTCACGTGCACACATATGTAGTTCACATTCACATTTTTGTTAGAAATTTCATTCTTCTAACTACAATTCATTTTTTCTCTTTGTACTCCCTCCGTCTAGGTGTGTAAGTCATCTTCCGAAAACCAAATAATCCCAAAACACTTTGGCACAGTACATTAACTCCCTCCTCGTTTCTTGTTTCATGACATATCAACCAATAAGAGATGTGGGCCGTGCATGCTTTCAATGGCTTGAGACTTTCAAACATGACATGCAGTGGTTAATTCATTCAATGGAATGCTATTAACTAGCAAAAAAACCTAAGATGACTTATACACCTAGATGGAGGGAGTATTACATTTTTTTTCATTTTAAGCATACATTCACTTCCCATTAGTTATAGATGTTTTTGGAGGAACTTTTATGCATTATATATATCTATACCCCTATATAGTGTGCGAATAACTTTGAAAGATGGTCGTTGGATGAAGCTAATCCGACAATGCAGAGATGGCAAATCCGAGCACTACTGGCCGTTGGATATCATCAACATTCCACCAGATTCTGCCACATGTACAGTCTAGAAGACTCCATGGTTGAACTTAAGCATAATGCGCAAAACCTCAAAACACAAGCACTTCTCCTTTGTTCCAGAATCTTCCGTATCATAATTGCCCAAGCTTTTTTTATATAAATGAATTGCCATTATTTGTTTTTTACTTTATGCTTTACAATGCACAATCCCATGAATCTTAACCTTTTTATAAAACTAATTGATTTTGAATGAGATGAACTATAAGAACTAAACAAACATCTACATCATGCATATATGACTCAAAGCTTTACATGCTATAGTGTGTATTTATTCATAATTTGGTTTCCAAATCTCATGCGTTCAATGCATGTGTACCTTACTAGTTTTGAGTAGAGTAGCAAATTTCAGGCGACCGCGGGTATATCAAAATGCAGGCCCATGCATCATTGCCTTTTGGTCGAACCTACGTCCACAATTTTTTGTATGTATATCTCCACTGGTCCCCGAACCCAAAATGTTGCCTTGTTCTCGTAAAACCAAGCGGCCCACACATATTAAGGCGTCGATTCGAACTCAATCCCTCTCCCGTTTACTACAACGTGGCCCCGCACGCTGTAGTACTCCTACAAACCCTACCGCTGCACGCATCATCGGTTTTCTTCAAGAGGACGAGGGAGAAGCGGATTTGTAGTGGAGGCGCTTTCAAACAAATGGATTTGTAGTGGAGGCCTCTACCCTATGGTGCCCCAGGTAGCTGCCGCACGCATCATTGGTTTTCTCTTTTCTTTATGCTCTTGCGCCCTAGAGTGAAATGATGGTTGCTTCGTCCGTCCAGCTTAATGCGGGAAAGGTGGGGCTTTGTGATTTGACCCCTCATTGCTCATTTACTACTACTATGGTGCTACGACCGGGGTGCCTCCAAGTCCAATCGCTGCTCCGAACTGTAATTTGGTGCATATCACGTGGAACAAGACAGTGGATGAGCCACATATCGGCCAAAGGGGTCCTGTTAAGTGTGTCACCATTTCGTGTGTGGACTGACCCTGCTTGAGCTGCTATGCCAACACAACAGGAGCAGCCTACCACTTGGTTTTGTTTCTTGGTGAATCCCGACTATATTGATTTAAAAAGATACGTACTGTACTACCCTCTCCGTCTCGGTTTATAGGGCGCGCATGTAGTTCTCGGTCATCCATTTGACTAAATAAATATGAGTTACTATGTCACAAAAAGTATATCATTGGATTCTTAAGTGGATGTAGTTTCTAAACATATACTGTTCATCACATATATAGCCAGTTAAATTCTCAACCTAGAATGACGTGCATTCCCTGTAAACTGATACGGAGGAAGTAGTAAAAATGAGGTGATTTTACCAAGCGATGGGTGGGGTCGCATGGCCTATCATGCGGTCCCACGTGTCATGATGTACGAAGGCGATGCGCGTGTCCCTCTTGAGGCAGAACAATAGCAGAAGCAATACTACATGGTTTTCTTAAAGGACATGATGGCGAAGCAAAGTGCAAATAATGGTTGCCTTGTCCGTCTGGGAAGGTGCGGCATTGTGATTTGACGTCTCATTGCCCATTACTACTACTAGGGCGGTACGACTGGGGTGCGTCCCCCTGTTTTTCTACACTATTATTTGGTGCATGACATGTTGACCCGGTTGCTATATGTCCCACATGTCGGCGAGAGGAAGTACATAATTCATGAAAGAGAGCGTCGACGGAGGAGTACAAGACACGGCTTAGTTTTTGCTGCTTCGCGCGATCCATTGATACAAACCCGGACTAGAAAAAAGGCGAGGGTGGGTCTTTTCCTACGCGGCAGGGAGGGGTGTTTGTCATAGTCTGTTCGAGGCAACGAGGCAGGAAGGGAAACAAGCAAATAAAGGTTGAGCGACTTAGTTTTGGGAAAATCTGATTTTACAGAGTACGTACCCACAATGGAGGTAGTATACTACTTACTACTCCCTCCTTTCCGGTTTATAGGGCTTGTCTAAAAAAATTTGATTTTCCGTTTTATAAGTCTCAATTCTACTACTAGTGGTAGTACCATCACATGTTGGATTTCAAGGTGTGTTAAATCACCCGATGCAAGCATTGTCAAGAGAAAACTCACCAATGCATGTAGAAGTTCATGGAAATTTAGTGGTCATGCATGCATTCGTTCTAATTAATGCCTCGGTAAACATAACCTCTTGAGAAAAACGAGCATACATTACTTGTGCAAACTACAAAATTAATTCCACCACTCACCGTCTACCTTGGTTGGAGAGATTTTGAAATTGAGCCATAAACTGGAAAGGAGGGAGTAGTAACATAGTCTAGGGTTGCTTGCTGCACCACGGACTCTAAGGAAATTGTTGTAGTAGTACTACTCCTATATACCACTATACTATTCCTACTACTACTAAAAGACATATATTCCAAACAATATGATAATCTCTCTAACCAAGGTAGGGAAGAGGAGTAAACAGAGGGAGTGGTAAAAATTTCTCCTCGTCCCGCGAGCCACCGCGCGCATGGGCGAGGGAGCGGGCGTAAGGCGTAGTACTTCTACCTCCGTCCTGGTTTATAGGTCACCTTTGTAGTTCGTGCCAAATTTTGACCAAATATTTAGCTAACAAAATGTTAATGCATGTCAACAAAAATTATATCATTGGACTCGTATTTCAACATAGTTTTCAATGATAAAATTTTTGGTAACATGCACGAATGTTTTGTTAGTTCAATCCATAGTCAGAATTTGACACAATATACAATGGGGACAAATAAACCAGGACAGAGGTAGTAGTAAGAAAGCTTCACCTCGTCTTGCGAGCCACTGCGCCCGTTGGCGGGAGACGGTGTAGTAAGCAAGCTTCTCCTCGTTCTGTGAGTTGACGGGACACATCCAACTTAATACGTACAGAGCTCGAGTGTATAGAGCCTTGCCTCTAAGGTAGGCCCCACATGGTTTGCCTCTTTTTTAACATAACGCGTCAAGTCGCAATTTGTTTGTTCACCCATGGTAGACGATCCTCCATCAAGTGGACAACCAGTACATGTGTCAAATTACCATGTGGGTTGCTTTTTCGTACAGAAATGAGCTCCACCGTGTACCTGCACGGGTGTGCTTGGAAAAGAGACGGGAGTACGTGCGCTGTGCGTGCACCTCTTCTCTTCGTGCACGTCCCCCACTTACGTGGGTGTGTGAGAGAGAGATACAAACCTAGACATAATGCGCCGTCCATCCCCATGCCTCCGCCCAGTCCGACCACCAATCACCACCATGCCCCACTCCTCCTCACCTTATCTCTCATCTTTCTCGAGATATCATTTTTTTGATGAAATTCTCGAGGTACCATTTTCCGATAAAATTCTCGAGATATCATTAGTTTTTACACATGGGATAACTCTTGGATGGGTTAATCACAACAGGTGTTTTGTAAAAAAATTGCATCTTGATGTTCCGTGCAATGCACGGGCATCTTGCTAGTCCATGAAAACAACACATGGCAAAACTTCACGGCAAATGAGGGATTTGAATCTGCTGGGAGGGGCTGTTTGGATCTTGCCCGAGGTAGCAAAAATATTGGCGACCCTTTTGTCCACCGGTGCCATTGCCACCGGAGGAATGGCTTGGGTGCTCATGCATCCTCCAGCGCGCACTTTGGAGACGAGCTCGCACGAGCTGTGCTTTTTTTGTCCCACCACGCCGCCCGAGCCGGCAACCCGTGTTACACCATCCAACCGTAGCTGCATACATTCTAACAGCAACTCAACCAACTGGACGAAATTCATGCAAACACGGCGATATTTCATTTAAACAATGACGAAATTCATATAAAATACCGGATTTTCATACAAACATGATGGATTTCATTACATTCAAATCAAGTAAGCGGTACTAGTTCTGTACGGCACAGGTATATAATACCTGGCCTAAATGGTCGCCTGCTGATCCATTTGTTCCTCATGTATGGCAGCACGATCACTGGACTGCCGGGAGCCCCCGAGTTGTATGCTTCAGCGCAAAGGATGGATCGCTTCCCCACTATCAAAGCCGAAGATGATGGTGGAAGGGGGCTTCTCCACTTTCGCGGAGCCCATGCAGGGTCGATGAAGGTCCTCGCAACAAAAGGATCTGACAAGACACATGATGTGTACGTCGGTGTTGCCTCCGCGGTGGCCTTCATGGGACCCAAGCGGCGGCGGCCTCCCGTGTTCTACTTCTCCTTGATGATGGCGGCAGACACGGAGGTGCTGGCCACCGACTCGTCACTCTCCATGCACCCGGCTTCTATCTCTGCTTGCATGGCGCGGCCACCGACATGGGACTCTTGGCCACAGAAACGGGAGACGCGGTCATAGACAAGGGAGGCGCGGTACGAGGCGGCGGTGTGGACGGTAGCAACGACGCTCGTGTGCTGCTCCTCGCCGAGCTGGCCTGGAGCGGCAAGTTGCTGAACCGCGCACCGGCTTGGGGTGGCAACTGGCTCCGTCGGGCGAGGGGAGGGAGGTGGATCAGCAAGCTGCATAGCTCGTATCCGGCGGGCCACCCAGCCGGCTTGTATGCAGGATAACTACTCTTTGCAAGCCATTGTAAGAGTGGACAAAATGGTGAAGGAAGAGATAGGGGAGCGGCGGAGGTGTGCGATTCTTGGCCAGTGTTTGGCCTTGTTTAAATAGGAGATTAAATAGATGACGGACGGGAGGAGCTCGGTGGGCGTTGCGTTTAATGCCGGCCCGGTCATGAATGGATGTGTGTCCAAAGTGGGTTTCTCGGGTTCCACACGGGTTTCATGGAGGCGTTTGAATGCGGCAAGGTGGCGTGTTCAGCCGGGCGTGCATCGATTGGCCCCCTCAACTCTGACGTACGACACCGTGCCGTTCTTCCACTAACATGTGTGCTCTTTGGGTACATGGCCTGCATGTCAGTGATCCAACGCAGGCAGCGCACAGCAGAGGAACTTTTGGTGGGCCAGGGCGGTCATAAGCGGACATTTCATAAATCGATGATTATACATTGAGTGTGACGTCATATATTTCATCTAGATAAGCCTACTATATAATGTAAGAGAATTTTAAGATTTTCATATATACGTTGATAGTCCGTTCGATACGTAGGACGCTACCAGATCACTGCCTTCTTGTCTTTCGATGCTAGTATGAAGTGAGTTTGTTGCATCTTCCTCTCCGGACAGTCCTCCAGAAGTGGGTTTTGGTCGGTTTTTTCTTCGTCCGCCGGTTGGGGCAAGCTTGTTCAACTTCCTCTTAACTAAGTTCGCATGGGTCCCCGTTCATTATAAAGGCTATGATGATTCATAAAGACCGCTGCAAACATCAGTGTTCTGCTTATCACAGGTAAGATTGATTAATACCCATAACAATCCATGTCTTTAACAAAGGGTGCATGCATATATAGGTTGAGCGTGTGTCTTGCGTCGTGTGATGTGTGCATGCAGGCGTGCGAGTGTTGCGTGCATGCATGTGTATGTTTCAGTGTTGTATTCATATGGGCGTACGTGCGTGTGTTCGTGAGTGCATGTGTACTTGTCAGTGTTGCATGCCTGCATGCGTGTGTGTGTTCGTTATGTGTACGTGTCAGTGTTGCACGCCTGCATGTGTGCGTGTGTTCGTACGAGTGTTGCATGCGTGCATGTGTACGTGCGGGGTGAGGCTACACGTTAGTCGACTTACTTTTTCATCTCCGGTCAGTAGATTATCCAGCTGCTGGATACAAAATCAAGGGCTTTCAGTTTATCTTCAACCTTCACCCCCATGAGCCGCCAGCCACCATCGGCCGAACTTTCGGCCGCCGCCACCCACGGCCGGCCCGCGCGGCCACTCCGCCCCGCCCGCCCCAAAACCACTCCCCACTCTCCAACGTATCTATAATTTATGAAGTATTCATGCTATTATATTATCCATCTAGGATGTTTTATATGCATTTCTATGCTATTTTATATGATTTTTGGGACTAGCCTATTAGCCCATAGCCAGTGCCAGTTTCTGTTTTCTCCTTGTTTTTGAGTTTTACAGAAATGGAATACCAAACGGAGTCCAATTGACGTGCCAATTTTTGATGAATTTTTATGGACTGAAAGAAGCCCCTGGAGTGCAAGAGTTGGGCCAGAAGAGTCTCGGGCTGCACACGAGGGTGGGGGGCGTGCCCACCCCCCTGGGCGCCCCCCTGCCTCATGGACAACCCGGAGACCCCCCTGACATGAAATCAACGCCAACCTCTCCTATAAATACAGAAACCTTCGGGAAATAACCTAGATCGGAAGTTCCACCGCCGCAAGCCTCTGTAGCCACGAGAAATCAATCTAGGCCCTCTCTGGTACCCTGCCAGAGGGGGTCATCATCACCGGAGGCCATGGGGAAGGATCTCGGAGGGGCCATCATCGCCATGAAGGCCAAGGACCAGAGGGGGAACCTCTCTCCATCCAGGGGGGAGGCCATGGAGGAGGAAGCACAAGGGGGAGAACTTCTCCTCCTCTCTCTCAGTGGCACCGGAGTGCCATCGGGAGGGGAATCATCGCCGCGATGATCGTCTTCATCACCATCACCATCATCATCACCATCCTCATCTCTTTTACGCGGTCCACTCTCTCGCACCCCGCTTTAATCCCTACTTGAACATGGTGCTTTATGCCACATATTATGATCCAATGATGTGTTGCCATCTTATGATGTTTTGAGTAGATATCCTTTGTCTTTGGGTTGATTGATGATCTAGATTGGTATGAGTTGTATGTTTTATTTTAGTGCTGTCCTATTGTGCCCTCCATGTCGTGCAAGCGTGAGGTATTCCCGCTGTAGGGTGTTGCAATATGTCCATGGTTTACTTATTGTCTGCGTTGCTTGAGTGACAGAAGCATAAACACAGATAAGTGGGTCACGACGTATGGGAATAAAGGGGACTTGATATGTTAATGCTATGGTTGGGTTTTACCTTAATGATATTTAGTAGTTGCGGATGCTTGCCAGATTTCCAATCATAAGTGCATATGATCCAAGAAGAGAAAGTATGTTCGCTTATGCCTCTCCCTCATATGAAATTGCAATAGTGATTACCGGTCTAGTTAACAATTGCCTAGGATAATTCCGCACACCGACCCATCATTATTCCACACTCACTATTTATAACATTTAGTATTATATTCTAACTTTATGATAACATCACCTACTTTTATATTTTAGCTCTCCGATATCATGCAAAGTTATCCTCTTCATACCCACAACGTAGTTTTATTTCTCGTATCTAGTTGGAAGCAAACGTTTGGTGTACGTAGAGTCGTATCAGTGGCAGATAGGACTTGAGAGAATATTGATCTTACCTTTAGCTCCTTGTGGGTTCGACACTCCATACTTATCACTTCCACCTTTGGAAATTCCTATGATGATTCGCTGCACTTGGGGATTATCAAGCTCTTTTCTGGCGCCGTTGCCGGGGAGCAATAGCGTGGGGTTGATATTCTCGTGTGTGCTTGTTTGCTTTGATCACTAAGTAGATTTAGTTTTTACTTTTTGTCTCTGTTTTGTTGTGGGTGAAACATACAAAAGAATTAAAGAATGAAAATACAAAAAAATACTTGCCTCTCATGCCTAAAAAAGTTTTTCAAAAAGAGAAGTGATTGGAAAGTTATGCATTGAAGAAGTGAGGGTCGACCTGGAGCACTTGTGTTCATGCTCACGGAAACAATGTAAACATTTTCATGGAAGTTTCTATATAAATAATTATCCCCTTGTATATATCCACTGTATTATAAATAATGTGCCAAGCTTTGGTTTTAGGATGATTAGATTGCTTGTTTACTATGTGCAGAACAAAAACAGAAACTTTGGCTATAGCGCGTGATTTTACATTTTTTTACTGGAATGTCATATGAGTCTGAAACTTTTTGCACATTACTTCTGTACAAATTTTTCAAATTTTCATATTTATTTCATAATTTTTGGAGTTAAAGAAGTTTACTAAACTTCTAGATTACTACAGACTGTCCTATTTTTAACAGATTCTGTTTTTCGCGTGTTGTTTGCTTATTTTGATGAATCTATGGCTAGTATCGGGGGGTATGAGCCATAGAGAAGTTTGAATACAGTAGGTTTAACAACAATATAAATAAAGAATGAGTTCATTACAGTACTTTAAAGTCGTAGTTTGCTTTATTACACTAACGGATCTCACAAAGTTTTTGTTAAAGTTTTGTGTGGATGAAATGTTCGAAGATCGAGGAGCTATCACTATGAAAAGAATAAATCGAGGCAAGAGTTCAAGATTGGGGATGCCTAAGGCACCCCGAGTAAATATTTCAAAGGATACTCAAGCATCTAAGCTTAGGGATGCCCCGGTTGGCATCCCATCTTTCTTCTTCAACAAATATCGGTATACCTTGGTTTTTGTTTTGTTCACATGATTTGTGTCCTTTGTGTTTTTATTTTTATTTAAGAACCATGCTAGTATGAGATAGCCCTTCATTTATTTATATAATACTTCATGTGCTTCACTTATATCTTTTAAGTATGATTTTATAGAATTGCTCTTTGTTCTTCGCTTAAATCTTTTGAGTATGGTTTTATAGAATGCTTCGTGTGCTTCACTTACATATTTTGAGCTTTGATATTGGTTAGTCTATATTAACTGTAGAATGCTCCATGAAATTCACTTATATCTTTTGGAGTATGAATAATACTGTCACATCCCTAGCTTCTGGTGCTGTCTAGTGTTGCATCTTGCTTGCATCATGTTTAAATTTTTGAAACTTGAACTAAGGAATTTTGGAAGCCTCAAAAACTTAAATAAAAGAGGGGCAAAGAACCCTGGGAAAATGCATTCAATGTTCCAAAATGGCCTTAAATAACGTTGGTTATATTTTGGCAAGGGTTTTGCACCAAACCAAAAATAATGAACATTTTGAGCACTGAATTTAAACCATTATTGTATTTGAATTTGGAATTATATTCATAATATATGGGATATATTTTCAAATAACTCTGAAATGCTTTATGTGCTGTTGGAAAAGTCCATCTAGCAAATAAAAATATTCAGAGGAGTTTTTGGCATTGTTTGAATTTGTTTAAATTCAAAACAATGCCAAAACAAATTTAAAAAAATAGAAAAACAGAATTAAAACAGAAAGAGAGAGAAAGAACCGTACCTGGGCCACTTACCTGTAGCCGGCCCAGCTCCTCCCGCTGGCCCAGCCCACCTCCTCCCCCCTTGTCCTCTTCTTCCTCTGCCAGTAGGCAGAGGCGAGGCGTGGCGCGCGCCCGAAGAGCTCCGGCCACCTCCTGCTTACCTGCTCGCCGCTGGAGGCACCCGAGGGAGCCACGCACTTCCCCCCTCGTTCCCCACGACCTCTCTCACTCTCCCGTAGCTCTCCCTCGCTCCTCACTCTCCTCTGCTCTCTCTCCCTCACGCGCCCGAATGGAGGCCGTCGCCGCCGACCAGCGCTTGCGCGGCCACAGCCACCGTCTCGTCTCCCCGACGCCTCCCAGAGCTCCGCCGGTCCTCCCTCGTCCTCCTCGTCGTCTCACGCGACCAGAAGAGCCCCGGAACGCCGCCCCCGACGTTTTCCCCCTCGCCGGCCGCCGAGGATCTTCTCCGTCGATTCGGCCACTCCGGCGCGCCCCCGAGCCCACTAACCCTCCCTGCAGCTCCGCGGTGAGCCCTCGACCCGATTCCCCCTCTCCCCGTGCCCCACCTCCCTCTCTAGCTAGCCCCACCACCTTGCCCGAGAATCCCTCGCCGCCGGCCATGGCGCCGTCGCGGCCACAGCCGTCGCCGCTTGCTTATGAGCCCGCCAATGCGCTCAGCGCATCCGAAGGAGCTCAAATTACCCAACTGCTGCTCCTCCCGTGCTCTGTGGCTTGGTTCCCGTCGATAGCCGAACTCCGGCGGCCGCAAAAGAGCTCGCCGCCGTTAACTCTGGCCACCCCAGCACCAACCACCGCCACCGTTGGATGCGCCACATCGCCAGCTACTCGTAGCACCCACCCGCGCATCAAACCGTGGCCGGAGCAGTGTTTCCGACGCCCTCCGCCGTTGCTGGCGTCGCCGGCGACAAGCCGCGGGTCAACTCCGGCGGGTTTGACCCGGGGTTTGACCCCCTGACGTGTGGGCCCAGGCGCCTGCTTAGTTAGTGCTAGGTTAGTTAGTGTTAACTAACTTAGTTAATTAGGTGAGCCACTGACATGCGGGCCCCGCCCGGCTAACTAAGTTAGTTAGGGCTAACTAACCTGGTTAGTCGACCGAGACACTGACGTGTGGACCCCACACGTCAGGTTTGACCCTGACCGACCCCTGTTGACTTGCTGACGTCACGGTGACGCACTGCTGACGCAGTAAATGTTTCTGGAATTTAGATAATTCTTAAATGATTTATTAATTCCAGAAAATAGCTAAAACTTCAATAAATCATAGAAAATTAACCGTAACTCCAAATTAAATAATTTATATATGAAAAATTATCAGAAAAATTCAAGGAATCCATCTGTACCATTTTCATGCATGTTAGAACAACTTATCACTACTGCTTAGGACAAATGAAGTGAATGACATTTAAATAATCACATATGGAGTTTGAATTTGAATCTTGTATTCAAACCCACTTCATTTAATCCGTTGCTAGTTGCATTAGCTCAAAACACATTCATTTTGCCATGTCATGATCATGCATCATATTGTGCATTGCATTGATTGTGTTCCCTTCTGTGTTGCCGGTATTTGTCCCCTCTCGATAGACGCGATACCGACGATGTGATCGTTGACACTGATGAAGACTCAATGCTATCTTCAGAAGTGCCAGGCAAGCAAAACCCCCTTGTTCATTCCGATACAATCCTACTCTCTCGCTCCTGCTCTCTTTTACTGCATTAGGACAACATCGATTCATCTGTTACCTGCTGCGGTAGCTGAACCCCTTTATCCTTTGCATGACCTGTCATTGCCACAATAAATAGATGAAACCCCCTAGCATGAGTAGGAGTTGTTTGAGCCCTGATGTGCCTACTCATTCATGCTTGTTTGTCATGCCTGCTACTGCTTAGAGTTGAGTCAGGTCTGATTCATCGAGGATGAATCAGAGGTGTGTGAACATGTCCTACTATGTGTGAGCTAAGTGTGTGAACACGATTTGGTAAAAGGTGTCGGTGAGAGGCCATGTAGGAGTACATGGTGGGTTGTATCATTGAAGCCGTCCTTAGGAACTGAGTTCTGTGTTTGTGATCCATGATTCAGCTACTACCATGCATTGGGCCCTGAAATATGACCCCGCTCGACTTCTTATTCACCCTAGTCCTCTGTCCAGGAGTTGCAAGTAGTTTCTGGTGTTTGTAGCTTACTGGAGGCCGTGGACAGCGCTGACCGTAGGGGTGGGCTGTGATGCTGTAGGTACGTGGCACGGTGTACCGGATACCCGTTTGGTATCTCGGGAACCCTGTTCACATCGTTTGGGGCTGTGAGCGAAACTCCGGCCGGATCTCCTCATGGATGGAACCCGAATAGGCGATAAACCTGGACTAGAGACTTGAGTGTTTAGGTAGGTCGTGGTCTACACCCACGTCGGCTTTCGCTTGAAGTCTGCCGAGCACATGTCGTGTGCAGACGCTAAGTGGTGGAAACATGTATGAAGAAGTACACCCCTGCAGGGTTAACATCATCTATTCGAATAGCCGTGTCCACGGAAAAGGACTTCTGGGTTGCTTATATCAGTTCATAGACAAGTGAAAGTGGATACTCTAAAATACGCAAGATAAGCGTGAGTGCTATGGATGGCGTTCTCGTAGGGAGACGGGAGCGGATCCATAGTGGTGTATTGATATGGTGAATATGTGGACTCGTGTGCGCCACCTCAAAAGAGTCGCTTGCAGTCGTAGTTCAGGATAGCCACCGAGTCAAAGCTGGCTTGCTGCAGTCAAACTCCACCATCCCTTTGTTGATAATGATGCATATGTAGATAGTTCTGATGTAAGTCTTGCTGGGTACATTTGTACTCACGTTTGCCTATTTATGTTTTTGCAGAGAGACTTCGGTCTCGCTAGTAGTTTCGCGTGGACTTCGATGTTTAGCTTGTTACCTCAGCTACGATCTTGTGCCCTCGGCAGGATCTGGTAGATAGTCAGGCTTCTCAGCCTTTTTCATTTATAGATGTCTGTACTCAGACATGATAGCTTCCGCTTGTGCTTTGATTTGTATGCTCTGATTGTTGGGTCATGAGACCCATGTTTGTAATATCTCGCTTCTCGGAGCCTATTGAATAAATACTTGAGTCGTAGAGTCATGTTGTGATGCGATGTTGTATTGCACATATCGAGCATATTGTGTGTATGTTATTGAAATGCTTGATATGTGTGGGATCTGACTATCTAGTTGTTTATCTTTAGTAGCCTCTCTTACCGGGAAATGTCTCCTAGTGTTTCCACCGAGCCATGGTAGCTTGCTACTGCTCCGGAATACTTAGGCTGGCCTGCATGTGTCCTTCTTCGTTCCTGTGTCTGTCCCTTCGGGGAAATGTCACGCGATGAATACCGGAGTCCTGCTAGCCCAGTGCTACAGCCTGGATTCACTCGCTGATGACCGACACGTTCGATGCTGGGTCATGAATGCCTGTCCCTGTAAGTCTGTGCCACTTTGGGTTTACGACTAGCCATGTCAGCCCGGGCTCCTTATCATATGGATGCTAGCGACACCGTCATATACGTGTGCCAAAAGGCGCAAACGGTCCCGGGCCAAGGTAACGCGACACCTGTGGGAATACCGTGCGTGAGGCCGCAAAGTGATATGAGGTGTTACATGCTAGATCGATGTGGCATTGAGTCGGGGTCCTGACAGCGTTGGTATCAGAGCTTGACTGCCTGTAGGATTACCAAGCCAAACTGGTCGAAGTTGAGTCTAGAAATGCTTTAGTTATATGTAAGGGAATTGATTGTGGGATGGAACGTAAGGCTCTTTTTACTCCTTATACCTCATGCCCTTCTGATCTGAGTCATCTTATCTTTCCTGCGGGGTTAAGGAACTAGGCTTTCTCCTCTTTCTATTAGGATCACGTGTTACTATCAGTGGACTTATAAGATTGTTGGATTTAAGTCTCAGTTCAGTTCCTACTACTTCTGTATGTTAACTGTTGATCTCGAGACCTTGATAATGTGCTTCTGAGTGGTTATGCCACCATTTATGTGAATGTCTCAAATTTTTTCTGAGCATTTACAGCCGTTATGCTGTCCGAGTCATTCCAGGTTTCTAAATAGTCTGATGCATTTGCAAATCCTTTCCCTCTGGTTTCGATGTTCCTTTATGCCAGCTCAATCACACAAATCAGTGAGTTGAGGTACTCCGTTACCTTGACATATATGTTGGAATAATTATCATGACCCTAGGTGTTTTAGGGAGTCACCTAGTAATCTAGCAACGTTTTGTGTTCCCAGTGTGAAGATTCTGGCCTTTATTATCGAAAGCATCCTGTGATGCCATTTAGTTAGTAGGCATTCTATTCCTGGGTTCTTGAACCCGAGATTCACTCTACTTACTTCATGTTGATAGTAATTGCTAGCGCCTTTAGGATATTAGTAACCTTTACGATAGTCCTCGAGGTCCGTGGTATTTCCTTCTTCCAAATACTATGAACCGCTTATGGCAGATGTTTATTGGATCAAAAGATCACAATTAGAGTACTCTTGAGGAGTTCTCCATTCATAAATCGTGACTCTGCCAGTTCTACCTTTCTGCATGGGTTATCCGGAAGAAATATGTTGAACTTCGTTCGACATGCTAATCCATGCATCCACAACTCAGAAAATCATATGTTCTTTTGAGTTGTCCCATCTTAGTCGTTTCCGACCCTCGCCTATCAATTGATAGTCAAGAGTATGCGTGCATTCGTCTGTCGATGCCTATTACTCTTGTGGCCCGTCAAGCCATTCCGTCCTGAATGACTAGGAGAAACAAACTCCAGTACCTCATCCATATTTAGGATTGGGTCAAAGTAGTTGTGTTCCGCAGATCAAGTTACAATCCAGCTTCTGGTCTGCTCTACCCTGAAGTATTACCTTCTTTATGACAGGAATTTCATGAGAATTGCACCACCTTTTGTGAATTCTTGACATAGTGATACTTCTCGCCATCCTTTTTCATTCCTCGGTTCCGTGTTGATGCAACCGGAATACCGACAAATGAATTGTGATGTGTGAAATCAATACTCCTAGCAACCTCGTTGCTTGGTAGTTAAATGATAATAATTTTATTCTTAGTATGTTGGTTATTGAATCACCATTCTAAGATTGATCATGCTACCTAGTCCTTATTTTGGTGCACCCTTCGATTGATGAGTTAGGATCTTGTCAAGTCCTCACTCATTTGATCATATCGTCTTGCCCTGAAAGGCAAGATTGTTCTCGAGCTTAGTAACATACCGGTGGTTCGTGATTTTCCGAATATCTTCTCAGAAGTATTACCAGGTTGTTCCCTGACTGTTATGTTGAGCTCGTGATCAAGTTGGTTTCTTGTGAACCACCCTTTCTCCAAAAATCTGTGTTGGATATCCCGGAGCTAGTTGGTTAAGCTAGACAACAACTTGGAGAGTTGGAGGATAAAAGCTTGCCTGACTTAGTTCGTTCCAAAGGGATAATCTTGTGTAGTGTGTGTTGAAGAAAGATGATATCTTCATCGATTGGTCCCTGTGATCAGTTGCTGGACCTATTGTCTTATCAATCCTTTGATTTGAGTGTGGGCTATCGTCAAATCAAATCAGTACCAATGATGCTCGTAATGTTGTCTTATTCGTGGTTGATCCCTCGAGCATACACCATTACATCTTTGGTCTGACCAATGCTATCACCGTGTTCACTTAACTATGGAATTCCTTTTAAAAGGAAACCTAGATGAATTGTTGTTGAGCCCATTGACAACATCCTTATCTCCTCCATGGTCTTGTTGGACAATAAGTTAGTGTGGAAACTTTTGAAAGCATTATCTTCATGCTAGCTCATGAAGTATTTGTTTGATGAAAGGAGTGACTTCCTCTTATACACGTGCATTTGGTGAAAGTTGCCGCCGTGAATTTGAGAAAGTTAGTTTTGCTTCCTCTGGAATCATCCCAAGTCAGTCATGCATATGTGGGAAGTATTCTATGGTTTGGAGACTTGCAACCTTCATTCCATATGTGTTCCGAGCACACCAAGCCACTGATTGATTTGTTCAAGGAGAAGAAGTTTCTTCTTAAGAGCATGCCTTATGCAAGGACTTCAATATCCTCGATTATGGTTCCCCACCTGAACTCGGTAGTGTTTTGTTGTAAGACTACCATGTGATAATGTTTTGTCTAGGACAACGTGTTCACGTGTTTGTAGCAGAACCAGCTCATGTTTTGGAGCTTGCTATCGTAGTTCATCTCCCGAGAATCCCGCAACGTCATCTCGTCGATTTGTGTTGCAAACCTTCATTTTTCTTTCTAGACTTGATGAGTCTGGGATATCCTGACACCAACCAGATCTGCATCTCAGGCAGATGTGATGGTTGGAACATTTCCCAAGAATTATAATATTGGTCTCTCAATAACCGGCAAGGTGGATGTCATGGCCAACACACCCATCCGGTAGACCTATTATTATAGTATCTTGTTTGAGGAAGTTGGCCACCTCCCCATAGGGATTTCGTAGGATTACTCCCTAGTTGCCCCTATGGATTTCTGTGTTCCGAAGTCCGACCTTTTTACTTGATGTTCTAGATATCAAACCATATCTATGGGTGGATTACGCTAGCACATCAAGGAGAACATTAGAAGCGGAGTGCTAAATGTCTCTCAGTCGATCATCCAGATTTTATTTCCTTGGCCCCGCCAAGGGTGAAATTTGAGAAGGTGTTATCTTCCTTTGCATCTGCATCCTCCATCACCCTTCAACATGGTAGTAAGTTGTGTTACCGGACCCTTGACACGGATGTTGGTAAAACCTTGATGATTATGGAATTGCTCAAGTTCTTGAGAGCACGCGCAAGTGCTAGGTTTGATCGTCGGCATTAACTGTATAGCGCTCTCAGTTTCCTCGGTTATGCTATAACCATTCCAATAGTGGAATAACTCTTTATTGTTGAGCCTCTCCCCAGTTACCAGAATCATTCCCAGCATTTGCATTTTGTTCCCAGCTTGCACCGCCAATGTGCCATTCTACCATGGATCTCTTCCATTTCCGGTGATAAGCAAAATCATCCATTACGTTGTCTTCAACAAGGTAATCCACATCATCCAAGTTTGAGTATGCCATTCTACCGACCCCCTCCAAACGATCGCTCGAGAATTGTCTTAGGCTGGTTTAAAGAGTTTCAGTGATCTCTGAATCAAAAGTAATTCTTTTTGCCACTTAAGGGAATATCTCTACGAGTCACCTTCCCTAAGGTGTATCGTTATGGTATCATGGAAACTCAACTCCTCGCTACGTTGACAATCGTTTACCACCTTCTTAAGCGTGAAATTGTTATCTACCTAGTGAACCTTCGTCATCTGCCTCACTCCATTCTTATGGATGTGTGCTTCGTCCCTCAGCTCGAGAGATGTTGCTATGTCTCATTCCATGAGTTGTTCGGTCTTCTAGAAGATCGATCCTGCTAGAGTTTCCCTTTCCTCTCATTGTCATGTCAATTGGAGTTCTCAGAACAAGACGACAAGACAAAGATGGTGATCGAAACAACGTTCATTTGAAGTGCACCCTGGATCGTGAAGATTATACTAGTTTGCGTTTCCCCTTCATCCTACCCTACGCTTGAATCTCGAGACGAGATTCTTGTTTAGTGGGGGTGAGTTGTCACATCCCTAGCTTCTGGTGCTGTCTAGTGTTGCATCTTGCTTGCATCATGTTTAAATTTTTGAAACTTGAACTGAGGAATTTTGGAAGCCTCAAAAACTTAAATAAAAGAGGGGCAAAGAACCCTGGGAAAATGCATTCAATGTTCCAAAATGGCCTTAAATAATGTTGGTTATATTTTGGCAAGGGTTTTGCACCAAACCAAAAATAATGAACATTTTGAGGAATATTTTGAGCACTGAATTTAAACCATTATTGTATTTGAATTTGGAATTATATTCATAATATATGGGATATATTTTCAAATAACTCTGAAATGCTTTATGTGCTGTTGGAAAAGTCCATCTAGCAAATAAAAATATTCAGAGGAGTTTTTGGCATTGTTTGAATTTGTTTAAATTCAAAACAATGCCAAAACAAATTTAAAAAAATAGAAAAACAGAATTAAAACAAAAAGAGAGAGAAAGAACCGTACCTGGGCCACTTACCTGTAGCCGGCCCAGCTCCTCCCGCTGGCCCAGCCCACCTCCTCCCCCCTTGTCCTCTTCTTCCTCTGCCAGTAGGCAGAGGCGAGGCGTGGCGCGTGCCCGAAGAGCTCCGGCCACCTCCTGCTTACCTGCTCGCCGCTGGAGGCACCCGAGGGAGCCACGCACTTCCCCCTCGTTCCCCACGACCTCTCTCACTCTCCCGTAGCTCTCCCTCGCTCCTCCCTCTCCTCTGCTCTCTCTCCCTCACGCGCCCGAATGGAGGCCGTCGCCGCCGACCAGCGCTCGCGCGGCCACAGCCACCGTCTCGTCTCCCCGACGCCTCCCAGAGCTCCGCCGGTCCTCCCTCGTCCTCCTCGTCGTCTCACGCGACCAGAAGAGCCCCGGAACGCCGCCCCCGACGTTTTCCCCCTCGCCGGCTGCCGAGGATCTTCTCCGTCGATTCGGCCACTCCGGCGCGCCCCCGAGCCCACTAACCCTCCCTGCAGCTCCGCGGTGAGCCCTCGACCCGATTCCCCCTCTCCCCGTGCCCCACCTCCCTCTCTAGCTAGCCCCACCACCTTGCCCGAGAATCCCTCGCCGCCGGCCATGGCGCCGTCGTGGCCACAGCCGTCGCCGCTTGCTTATGAGCCCGCCAATGCGCTCAGCGCATCCGAAGGAGCTCAAATTACCCAACTGCTGCTCCTCCCGTGCTCTGTGGCATGGTTCCCGTCGATAGCCGAACTCCGGCAGCCGCAAAAGAGCTCGCCGCCGTTAACTCTGGCCACCCCAGCACCAAACACCGCCACCGTTGGATGCGCCACATCGCCAGCTACTCGTAGCACCCACCCGCGCATCAAACCGTGGCCGGAGCAGCGTTTCCGACGCCCTCCGCCGTTGCTGGCGTCGCCGGCGACAAGCCGCGGGTCAACTCCGGCGGGTTTGACCCGGGGTTTGACCCCCTGACGTGTGGGCCCAGGCGCCTGCTTAGTTAGTGCTAGGTTAGTTAGTGTTAACTAACTTAGTTAATTAGGTGAGCCACTGACATGCGGGCCCCGCCCGGCTAACTAAGTTAGTTAGGGCTAACTAACCTGGTAAGTCGACTGAGACACTGACGTGTGGACCCCACATGTCAAGTTTGACCCTGACCGACCCCTGTTGACTTGCTGACGTCACAGTGACGCACTGCTGACGCAGTAAATGTTTCTGGAATTTAGATAATTCTTAAATGATTTATTAATTCTAGAAAATAGCTAAAACTTCAATAAATCATAGAAAATTAACCGTAACTCCAAATTAAATAATTTATATATGAAAAATTATCAGAAAAATTCAAGGAATCCATCTGTACCATTTTCATGCATGTTAGAACAACTTATCACTACTGCTTAGGACAAATGAAGTGAATGACATTTAAATAATCACATATGGAGTTTGAATTTGAATCTTGTATTCAAACCCACTTCATTTAATCCGTTGCTAGTTGCATTAGCTCAAAACACATTCATTTTGCCATGTCATGATCATGCATCATATTGTGCATTGCATTGATTGTGTTCCCTTCTGTGTTGCCGGTATTTGTCCCCTCTCGATAGACGCGATACCGACGATGTGATCGTTGACACTGATGAAGACTCAATGCTATCTTCAGAAGTGCCAGGCAAGCAAAACCCCCTTGTTCATTCCGATACAATCCTACTCTCTCGCTCCTGCTCTCTTTTACTGCATTAGGACAACATCGATTCATCTGTTACCTGCTGCGGTAGCTGAACCCCTTTATCCTTTGCATGACCTGTCATTGCCACAGTAAATAGATGAAACCCACTAGCATGAGTAGGAGTTGTTTGAGCCCTGATGTGCCTACTCATTCATGCTTGTTTGTCATGCCTGCTACTGCTTAGAGTTGAGTCAGGTCTGATTCATCGAGGATGAATCAGAGGTGTGTGAACATGTCCTACTATGTGTGAGCTAAGTGTGTGAACACGATTTGGTAAAAGGTGTCGGTGAGAGGCCATGTAGGAGTACATGGTGGGTTGTCTCATTGAAGCCGTCCTTAGGAACTGAGTTCTGTGTTTGTGATCCATGATTCAGCTACTACCATGCATTGGGCCCTGAAATATGACCCCGCTCGACTTCTTATTCACCCTAGTCCTCTGTCCAGGAGTTGCAAGTAGTTTCTGGTGTTTGTAGCTTACTGGAGGCCGTGGACAGTGCTGACCGTAGGGGTGGGCTGTGATGCGGTAGGTACGTGGCACGGTGTACCGGATGCCCGTTTGGTATCTCGGGAACCCTGTTCACATCGTTTGGGGCTGTGAGCGAAACTCCGGCCGGATCTCCTCATGGATGGAACCCGAATAGGCGATAAACCTGGACTAGAGACTTGAGTGTTTAGGTAGGTCGTGGTCTACACCCACGTCGGCTTTCGCTTGAAGTCTGCCGAGCACATGTCGTGTGCAGACGCTAAGTGGCGGAAACATGTATGAAGAAGTACACCCCTGCAGGGTTAACATCATCTATTCGAATAGCCGTGTCCACGGAAAAGGACTTCTGGGTTGCTTATATCAGTTCATAGACAAGTGAAAGTGGATACTCTAAAATACGCAAGAGAAGCGTGAGTGCTATGGATGGCGTTCTCGTAGGGAGACGGGAGCGGATCCATAGTGGTGTATTGATATGGTGAATATGTGGACTCGTGTGCGCCACCTCAAAAGAGTCGCTTGCAGTCGTAGTTCAGGATAGCCACCGAGTCAAAGCTGGCTTGCTGCAGTCAAACTCCACCATCCCTTTGTTGATAATGATGCATATGTAGATAGTTCTGATGTAAGTCTTGCTGGGTACATTTGTACTCACGTTTGCCTATTTATGTTTTTGCAGAGAGACTTCGGTCTCGCTAGTAGTTTCGCGTGGACTTCGACGTTTAGCTTGTTACCTCAGCTACGATCTTGTGCCCTCGGCAGGATCTGGTAGATAGTCAGGCTTCTCAGCCTTTTTCATTTATAGATGTCTGTACTCAGACATGATAGCTTCCGCTTGTGCTTTGATTTGTATGCTCTGATTGTTGGGTCATGATACCCATGTTTGTAATATCTCGCTTCTCGGAGCCTATTGAATAAATACTTGAGTCGTAGAGTCATGTTGTGATGCCATGTTGTATTGCACATATCGAGCATATTGTGTGTATGTTATTGAAATGCTTGATATGTGTGGGATCTGACTATCTAGTTGTTTATCTTTAGTAGCCTCTCTTACCGGGAAATGTCTCCTAGTGTTTCCACCGAGCCATGGTAGCTTGCTACTGCTCCGGAATACTTAGGCTGGCCGGCATGTGTCCTTCTTCGTTCCTGTGTCTGTCCCTTCGGGGAAATGTCACGCGATGATTACCGGAGTCCTGTTAGCCCGCTACAGCCCGGTTCACCGGAGTCCTGCTAGCCCAGTGCTACAGCCTGGATTCACTCGCTGATGACCGACACGTTCGATGCTGGGTCATGAATGCCTGTCCCTGTAAGTCTGTGCCACTTTGGGTTTACGACTAGCCATGTCAGCCCGGGCTCCTTATCATATGGATGCTAGCGACACCGTCATATACGTGTGCCAAAAGGCGCAAACGGTCCCGGGCCAAGGTAAGGCGACACCCGTGGGAATACCGTGCGTGAGGCCGCAAAGTGATATGAGGTGTTATTGTTAAACTCGTTCATGAAAAAATTTCTATGCTTGTAGATCATGAAAATAATGCTTTATGTGATGGTTTTATTGTTAAACTCGTTCATGATGCTACGGAAAATTATTATTATGAGGGAGGAATATATGCTTGTAGGAGTTGCAACAATATCAAGTTTCCTCTCTATGTGCTTAAAGTTTCGTAGTTATACTTGCTTTGCCTTCCTATGCTAGTTGATTCTTGTGCCCTTAAATTGTGTGCTCACAAAATCCCTAGGCATAGGAAGTGAGTTAGGTTTAAAAGTGCTAGTCATATTTTCATGTTGCTCTCTTTATGTTTCAGTTCTTATCTTTTATGTGAGCATCATGGAAATCATCATGCCTAGCTAGGGGCGTTAAACGATAGCGCTTGTTGGGAGGCAACCCAATTTTATTTTTGTTTCTTGCTTTTTGTTCCTGTTTAGTAATAAATAATTCATATAGCCTCTGGTTAGATGTGGTTTTATGTTTTAATTAGTGTTTGTGCCAAGTAGAACCTTTGGGAAGACATGGGTGAAGTCTTTGCAATCTTGCTGTCAAAAACAGAAACTTTGCGCTCGCGAGAATAGATGCCATTTTTTTTACTGGAGAGTGATTTTAGGTTGATTCTTATTTCTGATGATTAATAGTCAAATTCCTCACGTCCACCAATTTATTTCATAATTGTTTGCATAGCATAAGTATGGTTTCTGTTCAGATCATTATAGACTGTTCTGTTTCTGACAGATTCTATTTTCATTGCATAGTGTGCTTGTTTTCTAGTTTCTATTGCTTATATTTATCAATATAAATTGTAGAAATTGTATGGTACAGTAGGCATTGTGCGAGAACAATTATGAACCTTGTCTTTGATAGTACCAAAGTGAATGGTTTGCTCTTTATCATACTAACCTATCTCACGAAGTTCCGTTAAGTTTTGTGTGATTGAAGTTTCCAAGCTTGGGTGAGATATCGATATGATGAGAATAAGGAGTGGAAATACCCTAAGCTTGGGGATGCCCGAGGCACCCTAAGGTAATATTCAAGGAAGACTCAAGCGCCTAAGCTTGGGGATGCCCCCGAAGGCGTCCCCTCTTTCGTCTTCAAAACTATTGGTATACTTTACTCGGAGCTATATTTTTATTCGTCACATGCTATGTGTTTTGCTTGGAGCTTATTTTCAATTTCACTTGCTGTTTGAATAAAATCATTGGATCTGAAATCTTGAATAAAAAAAGAGAATCCTCCCATGACTAGTTAATTATTTTACTACTCAGTGTTCTTCACTTATATCTTTTGGAGTAGTTTGTCATTTGCTCACATGTTTTGCGTATATCCTAGGAGTAAATGGTTGAATGAATTGAATATAATAAATCTTAATTTATATATGTTTCATATGCTTATACCATGGGGAGTAATGACTTCACACGTAATAAGTATAGGTAGTAAACTTATTGAAAGTTAGCAAACACAGAATTGGTCACTTGAACAATTCATGAAAGAATATCGAAGGAAGAGAGATTTCACATATATATATACTATCTTGGACATCTTTTGTAATTGTGAGCACTCATTAAAATATGACATGCTAAAAGGTTGATGTTGGACAAGGAAGACAACGTAATGGGTTATGTTTTCTTATATCCGAAATAAAGTATATTGTCTTGGATCATCCAACATGTTGAGCTTGCCTTTCCTTCTCATGCTAGCCAAATTCTTTGCACCCAGTAGAAATACTACTTGTGCTTCCAAACATCCCTTAAACTAGTTTTGCCATGGGAGTCCACCATACCTACCTATGGATTGAGTAAGATCCTTCAAGTAAGTTGTCATCGGTGCATGCAATAAAAATATGTATGATCTATTAGTGCAAAGAAAATAAGCTTTATACGAACTTGTGATAGGGAAGAAATAAAAGCGATGGACTGCATAATAAAGGTCTCTATCACAAGAGGCAATATAAAGTGACGTTCTTTTGCATTTAGATTTTGTGCATCCAACCTTAAAACCGCATGACAACCTTTGCTTCCCTCTGCGAAGGGCTATCTTTTACTTTTATCTTCTACCCTTATACAAGAGTCATGGTGATCATCACCTTTCCTTTTTACACTTTTTCCTTTGGCAAGCACTTTGTGTTGGAGCGATCCGGATACATATATCCACTTGGATGTAGGTTTTCATAAAGTATTATTGTTGACATTACCCTTGAGGTAAAAGGTTGGGAGGGAAAACTATAAGCCCCTATCTTTCTCTGTGTCCAATTAAAACTTTGAACCCATAATTATCACATGAGTGTTAGAAATTGTGAAAGACTATATGATAGTTGAGTATGTGGGATTTGCTAAATCAAAGCTCTTACATAGACCCTTCCTGAAAATAAGATGAATTGCAATTGTTTGATGACTAAGAGCATTGTTTGTTAGTTTTCAAGAAAGTTTATGATCTATACTTTAACATGTGAATAGCTTGTTACTTGATCATGAAAAGTTTTATGAGATGAGCTACTGTTATGACATATAATGATGCTAGAAAAGGTTATTGAAATTATCATTGATCAAACTTGTGCACCTGCTAGCATTCACACTTCATAAATTGTTTCTTTTATCATTTACCTACTCGAGGATGAGCAGGAATTAACCTTGGGGATGCTGATACGTCTCCAACGTATCTATAATATGAAGTATTCATGCTATTATGTTATCCATCTAGGATGTTTTATATGCATTTATATTCTATTTTATATGATTTTTGGGACTAACCTATTAACCTACTGCCCAGTGCCAGTTTCTGTTTCTCCTTGTTTTGAGTTCTACAGAAAAGGAATACCAAACGGAGTCCAATTGACGTGGTAATTTTTGATGAATTTTTATGGACCAAAAGAAGCCCCTGGAGTGCAAGAGTTGGGCCACAAGAGTCTCGGGCTGCCCACGAGGGTGGGGGGCACGCCCCCTGCCTCGTGGACAGCCCGGAGACCCCCCTGACGTGGAATCAACGCCAACCTCTCCTATAAATACAGAAACCTTCGGGAAATAACCTAGATTGGAAGTTCAGCCGCCGCAAGCCTCTGTAGCCACGAGAAATCAATCTAGTCCCTCTCTGGCACCTTGTCGGAGGGGGCCATCATCATCGGAGGCCATGGGGAAGGATCTCTGAGGGGCTATCATTGCCATGAAGGCCAAGGACCAGAGGGGGAACCTCTCCCCATCCAGGGGGAGGCCATGAAGGAGGAAGCACAAGGGGGAGAATTTCTCCTCCTCTCTCTTGGTGGCGCCGAAGTGCCATCGGGAGGGGAATCATCGCCGCGGTGATCGTCTTCATCAACATCACCATCATCATCACTAGCCTCATCTCTTTTATGCGGTCTACTCTCTCGCACCCCGCTGTAATCCCTACTTGAACATGGAGCTTTATGCCACATATTATGATCCAATGATGTGTTGCCATCTTATGATGTTTAGAGTAGATATCCTTTGTCTTTGGGTTGATTGATGATCTAGATTGGTATGAGTTGTATGTTTTATTTTGGTGTTGTCCTATTGTGCCCTCCGTGTCGCGCAAGCGTGAGGGATTCCCGCTGTACGGTGTTGCAATATGTCCATGGTTTACTTATTGCCTGCGTTGCTTGAGTGACAGAAGCATAAACACAGATAAGTGGGTCACAACGTATGGGAATAAAGGGGACTTGATATGCTAATGCTATGGTTGGGTTTTACCTTAATGATCTTTAGTAGTTGCGGATGCTTGCTAGAGTTCCAATCATAAGTGCATATGATCCAAGAATAGAAAGTATGTTAGCTTATGCCTCTCCCACATATGAAATTGGAATAGTGATTACTGGCCTTGTTAACAATTGCCTAGGATAATTCCGCACACCGACCCATCTTTATTCCACACTCACTATTTATAATATTTAGTAATATATTCTAACTTTATGATAACATCACCTACTTTTATATTTTAGCTCTCCGATATCATGCAAAGTTATCCTCTTCATACCCACAACGTAGTTCTATTTGTCGTATGTAGTTGGAAGCAAATGTTCGGTGTACGTAGAGTCGTATCAGTGGCAGATAGGACTTGAGGAATATTCATCTTACCTTTAGCTCCTTGTGGGTTCGACACTCCATACTTATCACTTCCACCTTTGTAAATTGCTATGATGATTCCCTGCATTTGGGGATTATCACATCCTGCGCTTTTTCTCCGGGGATCCCCACGCCAGCGCCCAATCACCGCCGGCGACTGCCAACCGGAAGTCTCATGACTTCGAATCCCTACCGACCACTAATTTATTACCATTTACGTCCTTCATATACGCATTGACGGGTGGGCCCTATGGTAATGTGCGCTGCTAAATGTGGACCATTTGACTGGTCAACTGATCATGTCATCAACAATTTACGGAGCTGTATGGTGAGCCAGTGACCATATGATCACCCTAAAATGTATTTTATTAACACGGTACAGACTCAAACTACCATTTCTTTCTTTCATATACGCACTGACAGGTGGGCCCCACGGTTACGCGCCCCGATGGTGCAACACTAGTTGCGCCATGTGGAACGTTTGACTGGTCAACTGATTGTGTCATCAACAAAATACGGAGTTGTACAGGTGAGCCAGTGACCGTATAATCACGACATGTATTTTTTTAACATGGTACAAATGCAAGCACTCATATATACGCGCAAGCACTCACCTCTATAAGCGCACACACGCAGACCCTACCCCTATGAGCACCTTCGAGAGAGTGAGCCAGCATATGATCTTGAGATTTTACGAAGACACCATAGGTGCCTCATAGTCGAGTGGAACGTCTCCTCCCACTGATCGCACAGCGCCGGAAAAATACTTAAATAAACCCAGGATAAATGCGAGCACCAAGACTTTAACCCTGGTGGGCTCGAGAAACCACTGTCCTCCTAAACATCCAACCACAGGTTGGTTAGCATCACAAAATGTATGTGATGACCGTGATGAGCTTATTCTGAAGTCCAGTGACCATATCATGCTTTCTCTTCAAATACAATGACCGTAAGTGTCATCAACAAAATACGGAGCACGCATCAAATACAATGTCCGTCAGTGTCATCAACAAAATACAGAGACGTATCATGAGCTAGATATTGTATGATCACCATGATAATGTATACGGTGACCATAATGAGCATATTCAGAAGTCCAGTGACCATATAGTGCTTTCTCTTGAAATACAGTGACCGTCACGCGTGAATGTGCCATGGGCATGCATACTTTTAGAGGGCCGAGAGATAGTTTGTGTGCGTACGTGAAAGTGGTGTAGAAAGAGGGGGTGTCCGGTGGAGACAAAGAGAGATATGCCCTTCGTTTCTCTTTCCCGTGACTAATATTTTAGGAGAAAATATAAAATTCATAATGCAGAACAAATATTTTTGGATGCACCATGCAATTAACTTCATGTATAACATTGTACTATTGTATCTGCTTATTTTCTTAGTGGTCGATTGCATGTGTGGTGTGGTGAGCACATCATTTCTAGTTGGCGTGGGCACATCATTTCTAGTTGGCGTGGGCACATCATTTCTAGTTGTGGTGGGTCAACATAAGGACTCATGGGTCGGTTCCATCCTGCGCCACATAGGTTGGACCGAGATGCATTACACGAAGACCCATGTGGAGGACTCGGCGTACAACACGAAGCTACTAGAGTCATGGAGGACTCTATCCCCACTGGTGATAAGTCGACTATAGATGATTTGTAACCCTAGGCCCCGAGTATGTTATAGAATCCTGGGGGCTAGTTCGTCGATAGTATACACACATGCACAATTCCTGGTATTCACGTGTACTTTGTACACACCACTATCACTAATATACAGTACTAGGAGTAGGCTTTTTCCTCAACTGCAAGGGTCTGAACTTGGGTAAAACTTTGCCTCGTATTACCATCCAGCCTAACAGTCAGGGATATCCTACCGAATCATCTGATGGAATCATATATGCCAACTACTAAGAGAGAGGTGTGTCTGTGGGGGTGTGTCGGTGTCAAAACCGGCGGATATCGGGTATGGGGTCCCGATCTGTGCGTCTAAGGCTGATGGTAACAGGAGGCAGGGGACACAATGTTTACCCAGGTTCGGGCCCTCTTGGTGGAGGTAAAACCTACTTCCTGCTTGATTGATATTGATGATATGAGTAGTACAAGAGTTGATCTACCACGAGATCGTAGAGGCTAAACCCTAGAAGCTAGCCTATGATGATTATGATTGTGATCGTGTCCCTTAAGGACTAAACTCTCCTATTTATATAGACACGGGAGAGGGCTAGGGTTTACATGGAGTCGGTTACAAAGAAGGAAATATAATATCCGGATCACCAAGCTTGTCTTCCACGCAAAGGAGAGTCCCATCCAGACACGGGATGGAGTCTTGAGTCATGTATCTTCATGGTCCAACAGTCCGGCCAAAGTATATAGTCCAGCTGTCCGGATACCCCCTAATCCAGGACTCCCTCAGTAGCCCCTGAACCAGGCTTCAATGACGATGAGTCCGGCGCGCAGTTCGTCTTCGGCATTGAGAGGCGGGTTCCATCTCCGAATACTCCAAAGTAAACTCCGAACACTTAAACCGTGTCCGGATCTGCAAGATGAGCTTCACATACCACCGTAGAGAGAATGATATTTCACAAATGTGACCTGCCGTCAACTTTAGACAAAGCGACATGATACTACGGTCGAGTCATTATTCGAACTGTTTTCCCACAACCAGCCTCAGCGTATATCGCGAGGCGGTTTCCTCCGCATGTCTTGCCGATGCAGAGATCGTGTCCCCTTATTGCGGGATTCTCATCAATACGGGTACGGGTAACCCAAACGCACCGCTAATTGCGATGAGTGGAGAACGAGCGGGTTCCACCAGGCAAGTGGGGAGGCGCAAAAGCTTTTACCGCCTCTATAAAGAGATAAGGTCTCTTCCTTTTTACCCATTCCTTTTCCCTCTTATAGTCCATTCCCCTATGCTCGAGCCCTAGCGCCCAAGCACTCTTCTTCTCCACTGAAGAGAGGTTCTCCAAAGATGTCTGAATCTGGAGCAGGAGGCAAATGGATGGCCTCTACCATCCAGGAGAAGGATATCAAGAGGCTTCGAGAGGCCGGGTACCTGGCCAAAAAGATAGGCCATCGTCTTCCGCCGGCGGGACAGATCGTCCCTACTCCGGAGCCCCACGAGAGGGTCGTGTTTCTTCCTCATTTTGTCCGCGGGCTCGGGTTTCCCCTTCACCCATTCGTTCGCGGTATCATGTATTATTACGGGATTGACTTTCATGATCTGTCCCCCAATTCTTTCCTTAATATCTCGATGTTCATCGTCGTGTGTGAGGCTTTTCTCTGAATTTCGCCTCACTTCAGCCTATGGCTGAAGCTTTTCAATGTGAATCCCAAGGTGGTGAGTGGCGAGCACGCCGAGTGCGGCGGCGCCATGGTGACCAAGATGCCCAAGGTTGTATGGCCGACGGACGCCTTCAATGACTCCGTCAAGGAGTGGCAGCAGCAGCGGTTCTATATCACCGAACCGCGCGGCAAAAAGTGGGCTGCGGCTCCTAAGTTCAGATCCGGAGCCCCACTACGGCTCATGTCCTGGCCCGAGAAGGGCCGGAACTGGTCCTCGTTCGATGAGCTGTCACTGCTCCAGACGCGCGTCCAGAGTGTCATCGACAAGGATGTCAAACTCGTCGACGAAGTCCAGGTGATGTTAGTTCGCCCGATTCTCCCTTGCCAGTGTCGAGCCCACAATTTGTGGGAATATGACCCAACAGAGCATCAGACCCTACGGGAGCTCTATGGTTCCTCCCACAAGGATATCTGGAAGGTGCTCTTTAAGTCCGGCAAATCATGTCCGGGCTCCACCGAGGACCGTGGGTATCAATTATCCCACTCTGCAAGTCCGGTAAGTTATTGTTGTGCTCTGTCCATCCATGCTTCAGTTGGCATGTCCTGAGGGAGACACTTTTATCATGCTTTATCTTAACCCCAGGGATGGATAAAAAAGGTGGAGCGGATACACTGTCCTGCACCGTTGCCGGAGGACCCGGCCGGACCTCTTCTGACGAAGATGCTAGTCCCAGCGCATTATGAGGTGCCGAAGAAAGAGGCTTCCAAGAAGGTCAAGAAGACCCGGAGTGGCCTCGTCATCGCGATGCTTCGGACACAAAATCTGAATACTCCAGCGACCATCCTTCTTCCGAAGACGAAGAGGAGGAGGCGGATGAAGACGAGCCTCCCGCAGTGGGTGGGAAGAAAAGGACGGCTTCCTCATCCCTGGAGGCCGAATCGCCAACGAGGGGGAAAGGTTCCCTCCCAGAGGCATCCACCAAGGCTACTGATAGCAGCCCGGAGTGGGATCCCAGGGTCCAGCCCCTGGAAAAGTCGTAAGTATACGAAATCCAAACACGCATACACACCCGGGGTTGTTTGGATGTATTAGTTTTAACTGTCGCCATATTTTGTACAGCTCGGCGAGGTCCCACGTCGGACAGTCCTCATCGGAGGATTCGCTGAGCTCAGATGCCCTGGCGAGCGAGACGCCTCGAGAGGCCCCTTCCCGAAGCCTAGGCGCGACACCGAGGCGCCGTCTCAGCGAGACCTGGACCAGGGGGCATATCCCTGGGGCCGGACACACGGGAGCGGCGGCTCCCGTGCATGTCGATGGTGGGGTTGATCTTAGGTTCGAACCCCAGCCAGACACGATCCTAGAGACCTTTAAAGCTCCAGGTTCGGGTGAGTAGCTGCCTTTGGGGGGCTTGCCTGCTACGCCAGCGGCCTCTGTCCAAGTAGAGCTGCCGGGCGGCCTATCGGCAGCGCTAAGAAGCGCGTCTATCGTCGATGAGCATCGTGCCCCCATGGGTGCGGTGATTGAAAAGATTCAGTCTGCTGAGAGTGGACTGAACGAATCCTGCCTTAGTCTTATAAAGGGCTTTGAGGTATGTTTTTTAAGAAACTTTTGGGAGATTGTCATAATATGAGTAGTAGCCCCTGAGGCACTGTCCGGCGAAATAAAGCCGAGCAGGGGATCAAATTTATCCGTTTTGCAGGAGACTCAGTTAATGACGTGTATCCCTTTGTTTGAAAACAGGCGTCTGCAGGGACGTCTGCCGCTCATAGTGCGGAGTTGTCCGAACTAAAGCAGCGTCTGGAACGGGCCGAAGAGGAACTTGGCCGCGTGAAGAAGCAGTTTGAGGACAAGCAAGGTATGCCGGAACCTTGTGCTAAGTTGAGCATGAATTAGAAGTTGTGCCTAATTAAGATATTTGCATTGTATGCTCTAGGGTCCAGTGCCGAAATTGAGGCACTGAAGAAGGCTGTGGCCGAAGCCGATAGTAAGGCCGCCGCCGAACAGGCTCTTCGTGAGAAGCACGAGGCCAGGGTCATTGAAGCTGAGCGAGAGCTCCTGGAGGCCGTGAAGAAAAGCAAGGGCTTGGAGCAGAGTCTAGTAGGGAAAGAATCCGAACTTGCCCAAGCTCTCCAAGCCGCAGAGGATGCTCGGGAAGAAGCCCGAGGTGCTCTGAGGGACATTCAGGAGGCCTGGAAGGTTGCGGCTGGTAAGGCCTTTTGTACTCAAGGCCATTTTTACATTATAATGGGAGGAACTCTAAGCGATAAGCTGAATTCTTGTTTCTCCAGGGGTGTTTGCGGATCTTCCTCGCAGCATATCAGATGCTGCCCAATTCTATCGGACCGAGGAGAAGAAGTGTGCGGAGAGGGATTTCTGGTCACAATATTTGGCGCCAAATTATCCGGTGCCCTTTATCGATCAGCTGAAGCAGCTGGTCGAACTGCACCAGGCAGCCGAACTAGGCTTGAAGGACTTGGTTGTCCGGCTGTGGCCCGCGGAGCAAATTCCAAGCAGTTACTTCGGACTCGTGAAGCGGATTGTTGGCGCTTGCCCTCGGCTTGATGTCATTAAGCGATCGGTCTGCATAGAGGGTGCACGCATGGCGTTTGCCCGTGCGAAGGTGCATTGGGGGAAGCTTGATGCTGAGAAGCTGATGACTGAAGGGCTGCCAGAGGGTATGGAGCATTGCAAGCCCGAGTTATACTATGAGGGTGTATTGAAAGGAGCCCGCCTTGTGGCGAATAAGTGTACCAAAGACACTATATTTCCCTGAAGGCAGTCGTGCCATTCTTTGTAATGTGGTATAATGACACTTTTATTATTTATTGCCTGTTTTATTTGAACGTTTGTTCATCCTGTGTGGCTGTTTAGTGTATATAAATCCTGAGAGTTGGCCAATCGTCAGCTTCTGCCCCCACGTAAAAAGTACGGGGGTGTTCGGGACATAACTGAACACTCTTTATCCCATTGTTGGGTCCTTTTAAGGAGGTGTTCCTCACCACGAACGAGGCAATCATACTATAGGGCTTTATCACTCTCACTTATCCATAGGAATTTGAGTATGGTGGGCGCAGCCCCTGGTGTTCGGAGGGCCGAACTAGGGGCTCTATCGGCGCCTGATCGGAAGACCGATCCGTCGCACTTTGCATTTATAATGGCATTATGCGGAATAAATCTTTAAGGATTTTACAACCTCTCGAACAGCTGACCAGTTCTCGCTGTATCATGACAGTCAGCTTTCGGCTTTCTCTACTGAGGTGCTCGTCCGGAAGAACCGGGACACAATCGCAATAGTTCTCCCAACGCTACCATAGCCGATGGAGCGGAACGTAAGGTACAAAAACATGGGAGTCGGGCAAACCCAACTAATGACCCAAGACATGATTAGGAGCTGATGCATATAGTGTTATAAGTTTGGGGTGCCGAACGACCGAAAAGGTGGTCGGACTTTATTGCCGTACTATGAAGCCCCTGGCATAATCGGGCATAACACAAGGCCTGGGTGCCGTTTGTGATAAAAAGGGGTCAATGAGAAACGACGACCGGTAAGTGTTATTTAAGTCTATGCATTGTAGTAAAATGACATGTCTATGCATGTGAGTGCGGTTTATGCTTATGAAAAGGAGTGTTTTTGGCGGAACCTGTCGTGGCCTGACTAGAGGAGGCTGTGTGTGGATCTGAGGTGTATCCGGACTGCCTTATGTGTTCCTGCCTTGTGCATCCGAGCTGATTCCGCGTCGCTGGTCCTGTTCTGCGCCAAAGTTAGTCTATAGAGACAAATGCTTGAAGGCAGCTGTATGTACTGCCATGGTTGAACCGCGGGTGCCTGATCGGAGCCTGGCTGAACCAGGTTGTCATGCCGTAAGATAGCACGGACTCCTCAGTTGTTGTCCGGGTAGTTGGCTGCCGAATCAAAATTTCATAAACAGGAACGCCCCGCTATTCCAGCACCTTTATGATTTCCACTCTAAGGGTGGGGTTTGGCCCTGCCCATAATTGTGACTATGTCACATGGGACTGGCCTAATGTTGTACCTCGTTGAATCTAGCCAACGCGGCTTGTCCCGGTAGCGTGTGGTAATTGCTGTATAAGGGGACAGTGCCGAAGACTTATTCTTCGGCGTGTTATTTGTTTGGTGATCCGAAGACGACCGTTAAAGTGGTGGGCCAATAAAAACTTGGCCTTTGCACCTGGCATCTTTTAGAAGATGCTATTGATAATTTTATGCCCGCGGGGGCTCGTGTCAAATGGAGCCCCCGGACTATTGGGTTGATAGTGAGTGCAATTAAATTGCTGTGGTTGATGTTGTCTGGACGGTCGATGTGATCGGAGAAGAGCAGCCGTATTTTTGTACCATGGAGGATCTTCTTTTGACTTCGCCATGTTTGATTGGTCTTTCATTGTTGGAAACCTCCCTTCATTGTTTCCGGCGCGTGACCGGCTGTTTTGTTTTGAGGATCCGACATTCTCTATTGGTGTGTGTCGGTGTGAAAACCGGCGGATCTCGGGTAGGGGGTCCCGAACTGTGCGTCTAGGCGGATGGTAACAGGAGACAAGGGACACGATGTTTTTACCCAGGTTCGGGCCCTCTCGATGGAGGTAAAACCCTACTCCTGCTTGATTGATATTGATGATATGGGTAGTACAAGAGTAGATCTACCACGAGATCAAGGAGGCTAAACCCTAGAAGCTAGCCTATGGTATGATTGTTATGTGTCCTATGGACTAAAACCCTCCGGTTTATATAGACACCGGAGAGGGCTAGGGTTACACAGAGTCGGTTACAATGGTAGGAGATCCACATATCCGTATCTCCAAGCTTGCCTTCCACGCCAAGGAAAGTCCCATCCGGACACGGGACGAAGTCTTCAATCTTGTATCTTCATAGTCTTGGAGCGCGGCCAATGATGATAGTTCGGCTATCCGGACACCCCCTAGTCCAGGACTCCCTCAGTAGCCCCTGAACCAGGCTTCAATGACGACGAGTCCGGCGCGCATATTGTCTTCGGCATTGCAAGGCGGGTTCCTCCTCCGAATAATTCATAGAAGATTTTGAACACCAGGATAGTGTCCGGCTCTGCAAAATAAATTCCACGTACCACCGTATAGAGAATAATATATACACAAGTTCAATCTGCCGATGTATTTCGTGGCATGACGTCACACCACAGCCAAGCCTTTACTCGAATCGTTTTTATTATTCCACCTCAGCGCGTTTAGCGAAGCGGTTTCCTTGGCATGTCTTGTGGAAGCAGAGATCGTGTCCCCTTATTCCGGGATTCTCATCAATACGGACATGGGTAACCCAACCGCGCCCGTTGGCACGCCCCCTCCATTGAAGGCGAGTCCCGAACGGTCACGGGGACGGCTCTTGGTATTCTACCCCTTTATAATGAGACCAAGGCCCGTCCCTTTTCTTCAATCTCAATCGAATCCGCCCCTCGCCTCGAGTTCCAACACCTAAGGTTCCAGATTCGGGCGTTTCGGACCTTTAACAATGTCCGCCTCCGACCTACAGGGCCAGTGGATGCCCTCTTCCATCACGGAAGAAGACGTGCTAAAGCTGAGAGACGCCAGGTACCTAACCTGCGAGATTTCGCATAGGCTGCCCGCCCAAGGGCAAGTCATTCCCACTCCCGAGCCTGGTGAGAGCGTCGTATTTGTGTCTCACCTCCATCGGGGTTTAGGCTTCCCGATGGACCCCTTCGTGAGGGGGCTCATGTTTTATTATGGGCTGGAATTCCATGACTTGGCTCCAGAGTCCATCCTTCGCATCTCATCGTTCATTGTTGTCTGCGAAGCCTTCCTCCGCACTACCCCCCACTTCGGATTGTGGCTCAAGACTTTCAACGTGTAGCCGAAGATGATCGAGGGGCGACAGGCAGAGTGCGGAGGGGCAGTCATAAGCAAGAGGGCCGAGGCTCCATGGCCTGAGGGCTCCGTTCAAGAGGAGCTCGGTTTGTGGCAATAGGAGTGGTTCTACATCACCGCTCCTAGGGGCACCAGGCATGTGGTGCCACCCGCCTTTCGCTCGGTCCGTCCACAACGGTTGGCGTCATGGGTCAACAAAGGGCTTGACTGGGGGCCGTCCAAGGACGTGCCAATATTGCAGGGCCGGATTCGAGACCTCCAAGAGAGGGAGATCAATCTGGTTGTAGTGGCGTAGGTTATGCTGGTTCGGCGCCTTCTTCCTTGCAAACGTCGCCCTCTCCGCCTGTGGGAATTCAATCCGGAGGGACCGCAAGCTCTCCACCACTTCATGGGTGCGACGCCCGTGGAGATGTATAAACTGTTCTTCGGATCACAAGAGATGTGTCCGGACTTGACCGAGGACGCAGGTCTGAGTTGCAATCGCCCGGATACTCAAGTTATTAATTCCTGTGTCCGGACGTGCTATCCGTACATTTATCATACTACTTGCCCTTTAAAGAGCTGTTCCTTGAACAGGAGTGGATATGAAAAGCAAAGCTAATAAGGTGTCTGGCCCCCTCCCTGAGACCGCGCCGGATCTGGTGCTAACCAAAATGCTGGAGGCTATGAACAAGAAAGCTACCGCCTCCGCTAAGGAGGCTGCCGGTGTCAAAAGCGGCGGATCTCGGGTAGGGGGTCCCGAACTGTGCGTCTAGGCGGATGGTAACAGGAGACAAGGGACACGATGGTTTTACCCAGGCTCGGGCCCTCTCGATGGAGGTAAAACCCTACTCCTGCTTGATTGATATTGATGATACGGGTAGTACAAGAGTGGATCTACCACGAGATCAAGGAGGCTAAACCCTAGAAGCTAGCCTATGGTATGATTGTCGTAATGGTTGTGTGTCCTACGGACTAAAACCCTCCGGTTTATATGGACACCAGAGAGGGCTAGGGTTACACAGAGTCGGTTACAATGGTAGGAGATCTACATATCCGTATCGCCAAGCTTGCCTTCCACGCCAAGGAAAGTCCCATCCGAACACGGGACGAAGTCTTCAATCTTGTATCTTCATAGTCTTTGAGTCCGACTGACGATGATAGTCCGGCTGTCCGGACACCCCCTAGTCTAGGACTCCCTCAGTAGCCCCTGAACCAGGCTTCAATGACGATGAGTCCGGCGCGCATATTGTTCGGCATTGCAAGGCGGGTTCCTCCTCCGAATAACTCATAGAAGATTGTGAACACCAGGATAGTGTCCGACTCTGCAAAATAAATTCCGCATTCCACCATAGAGAGAATAATATGTACACAAGTTCAATCTGCTGACGTATTTTGTGGCATGACGTCACGCCACTACCAAGCCTTTACTTGAATCGTTTTTTATTATACCACCTCAGCACGTTTAGCGAAGCGGTTTCCTTGGCACGTCTTGTCGAAGAAGAGATCGTGTTCCCCTTATTCCGGGATTCCCATCAATACGGACGTGGGTAACCCAACCGTGCCCGTTGCCACGCCCCCTCTATCGGAGGCGAGTCCCGAACGGTCACGGGGACGGCTCTTGGTATTCTCCCTCTTTATAATGGGACCAAGGCTTGTTTCTTTTCTTCAATCCTCAATCGAATCTACTCCCTGCCCCGAGTTCCAACACCCAGAGCCCCAGATTCGAGCGCTTCGGACCTTCAACAATGTCCGGCTCCGACCTACAGGGCCGGATTCGAGACCTCCAAGCGAGGGAGATCGATCTGGTCGTGGTGATGCAGGTCATGCTGATTAGGCGTCTCCTGCCCTGCAAACGCCGTCCTCTCCGGTTGTGGGAGTTTAATCCGGAGGGACCACGAATTCTCCAACACTTCATGGGTACGACACCCGTGGAGATGTACAAATTGTTCTTCGGATCACAAGAGGTGTGTCCAGAATTGACCGAGGACGCCGGCCTAAGCTGCAATCGCCTGGATACACAAGTAAGTAGTTCTGAGTCCGGACATACCGTTGGTTTGCCTTTCTATGATTCGCCTTTTGACCAATTGCCCTCTAAACAGGAGTGGATAGCACAAGCAAAACTGATACGGTGTCCGGCCCCCTCCCAGAGACCGCGCCGGATCCCGTGCTGGTCAAGATGGCTGAGGTTGCGCCTTCAGAGGAATGCGAAGGGGAGAACAGAGGAACTACTGCCTCAACCAAGGAGGCTTTTGAGGAAGGGGGGATCGAGAATCCCTCCTTCCAAGGGGAGAAGAGGACCGCCTCCGAAAACCCGGAGGCCGAAGCCCCAAAGCGGGGGAAGAGATCTTCACCAGAGGGTCCTGCGTCCGGAGAGGCTCTGGCCGCACGGTCTCCCCTAAAGAATCAGCCCTCCATGAGCCGTAAGTAGAAAAAAGGGAGTTTTGTAATAAGGGACATCCCTATTTGTGCTTCTGAGGATAACTTAAGTTTTTACCTTGTAGTTCGGATCTCCGTCCTTCTCAGATGAGCTTGTCTTCGGGGGAACTCCGTCCGGAGATGATGGAGAGCGAGACGCCCCCATCTGCCGCACCATCGGATAGGGTGGACGAGCCTGAAGTGTCATCACGGAGGGTATCCCCGAGTCCGGCAGGGCCGAATAGTTCGGCACCAACTGCTGTGCGGCCGGGGGAGCTGAAGGATCTGCTTGAGAGGGCGTCTATCTCAGAAGGTCACCGTACACTGATGAGTATGGTGATTGAAAGAATTTCATCCGCCGGAGGCGGATTGCGTGATGCCGTCAGGAGTTTGCTAGCGGGGTTTGTGGTACGTAAAAATGACATACCCTTTGACAGTTTTACACATAAAGTGCGCCCTGTATAGATAGTAGCCCCTGAGACTCGGTAGGGTGTCGAGAATGATAGCGTGCCGAGGATCAAAATCCCAGGTATTGATTTTCGCCTTTCCTATGCAGGTGGCGGATAGTTCTGTGGCTAGCCGGACTTATGGAGTTGCCGAACTAAAGCGGCAGCTCGATGTTGCGGTGGCGGACATCGCGCTGGTCAATAAACGACTTGACGAGTCACAAGGTAGGTTTTTTCTCCGTGGTCACCTAGTAAGGGAGCCGAAGCCCACTCCTTACAACATATGTGCTAAATGCAGATGGTGCCGCTACTGTGGAGAGCCTTCGGGTAGAACTTGCTCAAGCCAAGGAGCAAGCCAGAAGGAGTGATGCGGCTGCCTCGAGGGCGGCCGAAGAGCTAGAGGCCGAAAGGGCTGCACACTGCCGAAGCAGGGTGGAGATGGTTGAAATGGCCATGAAGTTAAAAGATGCTACTGACCGCAATGTGGTTCTTGAAAAGGAACGCTTAGCGGAGCGAGAAGTCCTGGGGAAGGCCAGTGCCGAAGCCAAGGATGCCCGTTCTGCAATGCGGGCTATAAAGGAGGAGCTGCGCCAGGCCGGAGACATTGTGGCTGGCATGCCCTTTCTGCTGCGCCGAAGGTTTACAGATCCAAAGTATGCTCAGCTTGGCCAGCTGTGGGGTCCAGAGGATCCTTATATGGACTTAGCGGCAAGTGCGGCAGATGCCGTTGTGCACTTCCGAAGTCAGAAGGATCACAAGATGGAAGAGCTGTTTTGGTCTCAATTCCATAGTCTGGAGCATTCACTTCCGCTGACCGATCGGTTGGCCGAGTGGGCTGAGCTGAATAGATTGTCCGGACTTGCCATGCGGATATCGTGACTCATGTCTGGCCGGATAGGCCCAAGCCGAAGTGTTATTTTGGCTTATTGCAGCAATTTCTTGGGGTGGTGCCGCATATCAAGGCGATGAAGCGGTCGGCCTGCATAGAGGGTGCACAGATGGCCCTCGCCCGTGTGAAGACACATTGGACAGAGATGGATGCCACCGCTGTTGCGACCCAGGGTTCGGACGAGAGTCGGTTACCCGCCGAGCACTATTTTGGGGAAGTTCTGCGTGGTGCTCGTGTAATAGAGTCGCAGTGCTCAAAAAATGTCATGTTCAAATGAACGTTTTGGTTTGTAAAATGTTTTTATGATGTAAGCGCTTTTTTGTACTTGTGCGTTCAAGTATTGAAATATCTCCTGTGCGGCTGTTTATGTATACGTGTGTATAACCTAAAAGATGGCAGTCGTCGGCTTCAGCCCCCACGCACAAGGTGCGGGGGTGTTCGCAAAATAGCGCATTTTCACACTTAATCCGACATCTCGGTCCTGTGAAGGAGGTGGTAGCGTAGCAAACGAGGCAACCGGACTATAATGCTTTATCACTTTCACTTAGCCATAGGAGTTCGAGGGTGGGGCTACGATATAGCCCCTAGGGGCACCACGCTCTCCGAATTCGGGGCGCGTATGTGCCTGATCGGGAAACGGTCCTTCGTCAAAGCGGATTAATTCTAAACATTCCGGTATTCGATCGAGTGGTTGACCAGTCTCTCGCTGTATCATGACAGTCAGTTTTCGGCTTTCTCTACTGAGGTGCTCGCCCGGCCGAACTGAGGCACAATCGCAGTAGTTCTCCTGGTGCCGCGTTAGCCGATGATACGGAACATAAGGCAGCAAAACACAGGAGCCGGGCAAACCCAACATTTGACCAAAGACATGATTCGGAGCTGATGCATATAAGGCCTAACTCGAGACGCCGAACACTCCCTAAGGTATTCGGTCTTTATGATAGCAGGCAGAACAATGCCCTAAGCCCCTAGTGTTCAGGTACACGCAAGGTTCTCTGACGCGGCCAATGCCAAAATGTCAGTCTCCTCTCTGGTTATAATGAGAAACCAGGGGATATCTAGCAACAAGAGACAGTAAAAAAGGTTTACACAGGGTCTTAATCTGAAAAGAATCCTTGCCACGGGTCCCTACTGCATGTCTGCGCCTGTGTCTCAGTTGTGCTGTATCCTGGACGGGTGTGACATGTTGTTCATCTGTAAAAGAGAGGAACTTAGTTTGAAAAGTAATCGTGCAAAAAATGAATTAAAAATCGAAGTATGAATGAATGAATAAAGCTGAGCTTATATTAGCTCATACGCACAGCCCCTTGTAAAGGGGCGTGCGGCTAGGGAGCCCCTTGCTTATTTATGCCGGACTCGTCTAGCTGTGTCCGGGGTCTTGAATGACCTTTTAATGAGATGATGCCGCGTGGACTGGGCATTTTAAGTGTAAGAGACGCGTAGTGTGGTATTGCATTAAAGCGGACAAAAGCTTCACGTCCCAATAGTGCTTGATGGCTACTTTTGAATGGGGCGACATGAAAGATTAGCTTTTCGCGTCGGAAGTTGTCGGGTGACCCGAACACAACTTCTAGTAGTAAGGAGCCCGTGCACTTGGCGTAAGGGCCTGGCGTCACTCCTTTGAAGGAAGTGCGGCTATGTCGAATTTTAGTAAGGTCTATCCCCAACTTGCGGATTGTGTCCGGATATAGCAGGTTTAAATCACTGCCGCCGTCCATTAGGACTTGTGTAAATTGTAGTCCGTCGATTATAGGATCCAATATCAGAGCAGTCCATCCTGCGTTTCAAATACTTCTCGAATAGTCCAGGTGGTCGAAAGTAATTGGTTTTGACATCCAATCTCGAGGTTCCGCTGGGGTGGACCGTGCGACACTTACTTTGGCGAGTGCCGCATTGTTGTTCCGTATTATCACATGAAGTGAGTTTACTGTTTTGACTTCTTGCAGGAAAGTCTTCTGTTTTCCGGCGCTCTGCTGGTGGGGTTCGTCATCATCCTCGCTTGGCGCGTCGAGCCCCTTGTGTTCGGCGTTGAGTCGGCCGGACTGTTTAAAGACCCAATAGTCTCGGTGGGTGTGGTTTGCAGGCCTTCCGGAGGTGCTGTGGATTTGACATATCCGATCCAAAATTTTGTTTAAGTTGGATAGCTCTTCACTGTTCTCCTTAAGAGGCAGTGTTTTGTTGTTCGGCCGCGAGCTTTTGAATCCGGCGTTGACCGCCGTATTCTTTGGGCTTTTTTCTTTATTTCGGCGCTGGTCCTTTATGCGCCTTGATTTTCTGTTTCCATCTCTGATCTCGGATGTACTCGGGTCGCTGGTGCTGCATCTTGCTAGCCAGCTGTCTTCCCCCGCGCAAAAGCGGGTCATGAGGCTTGTTAGCGCGGCCATTATTCTCGGCTTCTCTTGGCCGAGGTGTCTGGTGAGCCATTCGTCTCGGACATTATGTTTAAAAGCTGCTAAGGCTTCGGCGTTCGGACAGTCGACTATTTGGTTCTTTTTAGTAAGAAACCTGTCCCAGAATTTGCGCGCTGACTCTTCGGGCTGTTGAGTTATGTGACTTAAATCGTCTGCATCCGGAGGGCTGACATAAGTCCCTTGAAAATTTGCTCTAAACGCGTCCTCGAGCTCTTCCCAACTTCCAACAGTATTTTCTGGGAGGCTTTTGAGCCAATGCCGAGCTGGCCCTTTGAGCTTGAGGGGTAGGTATTTTATGGCGTGGAGATCATCTCCTCTAGCCATGTGTATGTGCAGTATGTAATCCTCAATCCAGACTCCGGGGTCTGTTGTTCCATCGTATGCCTCTATGTTTACGGGTTTGAATCCCGCTGGAAATTCATGATCCAGCACCTCATCGGTGAAACATAGGCGTGCCGTTATCTTCGAACATGCGGCGTGTTGTGTTGCTTCCTGGGGCCCTCTTTTTTGGCCCATAAATGGACCTGACCGAGCCATCTGTTTTACGAGGATCATGTGTCGTCTTGTGTGCGGCGCCTCTTGTCGCTTTTGGCCTGTCATCTGGTCGTGTATCCGGCCAGGCGACCTCTTTGCTTTTTGACTATGGGGGCTCTATGGCCTCCTCGTTGAATTCTGGCAGCAGCTTGCGCTGCGGGTAGCTCTTTGTTTGGTGGCTATTGCCATATTTGTCCGCGGTCTTGAGTACTTTGCTCCACCTCATTCTGAGTATGTCTTCCGCTGTTTTGAGCTTCCGTTTTTCCTTTTTCAGACTTCTTGCAGTGGCGACAAGTCTTTTGTGAAGGTTCTTATGCTCCGGTGGTGTGTCCGGCGTGAGATCGTCTGGACTGTTGTTTTCGCCGGGCATGGATTGATTATCCGATTCGTCATGTTCGGACGGTTGCTTGGTTGCATGTTCGTCATCCACTTGTTTGCCCTGCTCTATTGCTGGGTCATTAGGAGTGTTGTTTTTGTCGAGGCGGGACTTAGGGCGACGTCTGCGTCGCCGTTTTGGTTGGTTGTCGGCGGAATTATCCTTTGCCGCGTCCCGTTGTTCCTCGTTATCGCTTCCTTTTGGGGTGTCCACCATATATACATCATGGGTTGGGGTGGCCTTCCAGTGCTCTGTAGGCGCTGGTTCTTGGTAGTCTCCGGCATCGTCGTCCATACCGTCGATGTCTTCGGAGTCGTAGTCTAGCATGTCGGTTAGATCATCGACAGTGGCTACAAAGTGGGTGGTGGGTGGGCTTTGAATTTCTTCTTCGTCCGCATCCCAACCATCCTGACCGCAGTCCGGCCAGGGTTCTCCTGATAACGAAAGATGCTTTAGTGAGTTCAGGATGTCGCCAAAGGGTGAGTGCTGAAAGATGTCCGCAGCGGTGAACTCCATGACCGGCGCCCAATCGGATTCGATTGGTAGGGGCGCGGGAGGTTCGGAGTCCGGCAAGGAGTCCAGCCCCTCGGAGTCACAAGCTTTATAAGGGACAAGGTTAGTATTCGGCTCCATCGCCGTAGAAGTTGTAGCTCCCGAGGCGGTGTCCAGCCACCTGTCCTCGATCTGTGCGGTCGTCTCCGAACTATGGGTCGGAGCGGATTCGTGTGCGGCCTCCAAGGTACTGTCCGGCGGCAGAGCTAGATCATACCCATCGTGACAGTGCGGCACGCTCGGCTGTGGCTCGAATCCGTCGAAGATCAAATCTCCGGGGGTGTCGGCTGTGAAATTTGGGCTTCCAAATCTGACCTGATGGCCAGGGCCGTAGCTTTCGATCTGCTCCAGATGGCCAAGTGAATTGGCCCACAGTGCGAAGCCGCCGAATACGAACATCTGTCCGGGGAGAAAATTCTCACCCTGGACTGTGTTATTGTTGATTGAAGAAGCCATCAAGCCTATCGGTGACGACACAGAGGAACTCTCAATGAAAGCACCAATGTCGGTGTCAAAACCGGCGGATCTCGGGTAGGGGGTCCCGAACTGTGCGTCTAGGCGGATGGTAACAGGAGACAAGGGACACGATGTTTTTACCCAGGTTCGGGCCCTCTCGATGGAGGTAAAACCCTACTCCTGCATGATTGATATTGATGATACGAAAAGTACAAGAGTGGATCTACCACGAGATCAAGGAGGCTAAACCCTAGAAGCTAGCCTATGGTATGATTGTCGTAATGGTTGTGTGTCCTACGGACTAAAACCCTCCGGTTTATATAGACACCAGAGAGGGCTAGGGTTACACAGAGTCGGTTACAATGGTAGGAGATCTACATATCCGTATCGCCAAGCTTGCCTTCCACGCCAAGGAAAGTCCCATCCAGACACGGGACGAAGTCTTCAATCTTGTATCTTCATAGTCTTGGAGTCCGGCTGACGATGATAGTCTGGCTGTCGGGACACCCCCTAATCCAGGACTCCCTCAGAGGCCTTTAAGGAAGGGGGGATCGAGAATCCCTCCCTCCAAGGGGAGAAGAGGACCGCTTCTGAAGATCCGGAGGTTAATGCCTCAAAGCGGGGGAAGAAATCTTCGCTAGAGGGTCCTGCGCCGGGAGGGGCCCCGGCTGTACTATTTCCCCAAGGGAACCAGCCCTCCAGCGAGCCGTAAGTAGAAAGGGGAGTTTTGTTATAAGAGACATCCCTGTTTTTATTTCTGAGGATGACCGAAGTTTTTACCTTGTAGTTCGGATCTCAGCCCTTCTCAGCAGAGCTCATCTTCGGGGGATCTTCGTCCGGAGATGATTGAAAGCGAAATGCCCCCATCTGCCGTGCCATCAGGCGGGGCGGACGACCCTGAGGTGTCGTCGCGGAGGGTTTCCCCGAGTCCGGCGGGGCGGGGAGGTCCGGCACCAACTGGTGTGCGGTCGGAGGAGCTGAAGGATCTGCTCGGGCGAGCATCTATCTCAGAAGATCACCATGCGCTAATGAGTACGGTGATTGAAAGGATTTCATTCGCTGATAGCGGAGCAAGAGGACCTGAAGAAGGCCACCGCCGAAGCCAAGGATGCCCGCTCTGCGATGAGAGCTGTAAAGGAGGAGCTACGTCAGGCCGGGGATATTGCGGCTGGAAAGCCCTTTCTGCTGCGTAGGAAGTTCACGGATCCGAAGTATGCTCAGTTGAGCCAGTTGTGGGGTGCGGAGGATGCCTATCTGAATTTGGTGGCGAGTGCCACAGACGCGGTTGCACACTTCCGAGGCCAGAAGGATCACGGAATGGAAGAGCTTTTTTGGTCGCAGTTCCATAGTCCGGAGCGTCCACTTCCATTGACTGATCGGTTAGCCGAATGGGCTGAGCTGAATAGGTTGTCCGAACTTGCCATGAAGGGTGTCGTGGCTCATCTGTGGCCAGAAAGGCCCGAGCCAAAGAGTTATTTTGGCTTGGTGCAGCAGTTCCTTGATGCGGTGCCGCATATCAAGGCGATGAAGCGGTCGGTATGTATAGAGGGCGCACGGATGGCGCTTGCCCGTGTCAAAACATACTGGGCAGAGATGGAGGCCACCGACGTTGCTTCCCAGGACTCGGACAGTTGCCGATTACCTGCCGAGCACTATTTTGGGGAAGTCCTGCAGGGCAATGTTTAATAGAGACGCAGTGCTCGAAAAATGTTATGTTCAAATGACATGTATGATTTGTGAAGCCATGCTTCAAATATAATATATGGGCTTTTTATACTTGTGCGTTCAAGTGTTGAAATTCCTCCTGTGCGGTCGTTAACATATATGTGTATATAACCTGAAAGATGGCAGTCTTTGGCTTCGGCCCCCACGCACATAGTGCGGGGATGTTTGCAAGAAATAGCACTGTTTCACACTTAATCCAACGTGTGGTCCTGTGAAGGAGGTGATAGCGTAGCAAACTAGGCAACTGGACTATAATGCTTTATCACTTTCACTTAGCCATAGGAGTTCAATGGTGGGACTACTATATAGCCCCTATGGGCACTGTGCTCTCCGAATTTCGGGGCGTATATGTGCCTGACCGGGAAGCGGTCCTTCGTTAAAGTGGAGGAATTCTAAACATTCCGGTGGTCGATCGAGTGGTTGACCAGTCTCTCGCTATATCATGACAGTCAGTTTTCGGCTTTCTCTACTGAGGTGCTCTCCTGGACGAACCGGGGCACAATCGCAGTAGTTCTCCTGGTGCCGCATTAGCCGATAGAGCGGAACATAAGGCAGCAAAACACAGGAGCCGGGCAAACCCAACATTTGACCAAAGACATGATTTGGAGCTGATGCATATAAGGCCTAACTCGAGATGCCGAACACTCCCTAAGGTATTCAGTCTTTATGAAAACGGCCAGAACTATGCCCTAAGCCCCTGGTGTCCAGGTACGCGCAAAATTTCTGACGCGGCCGATGCCAAAACGCCAGCCTCCTCCTCGGTTATAGTGAGGAACCGGGGGATGTGTATCAACAAGAGACAGTAAGAAAGGTTTACGCAGGGTCTTAATCTGAAAAGAATCCTTGTAACGGGTCCCTACTGCACGTCTGCGCCTGTGTCTCCGTTGTGCCGTATCCTGGACGGGCGTAGCACGGTGTTCATCTGTAAAAGAGAAGAACTTAGTGTGAAAAAGTGTTGTGCGATAAATGTATGAACAGAGTATAATTCAAAAAACAAATAAGATTGAGCTTTATTGTCTCTTATGGTACATGCGTGCAGCCCCTTGTAAGGGGGTATGCGGCTGGTGAGCCCCTTGTTTATTTGCGCCGGACTCGCCTAACCGTGTCCGGGGTCGAGATGACCTATTTGGGGGCTTTGATTGGCAAAAGCCGGACTAATGTGTGGCTGTCAAGGCAGTCTCGCTTTCTTCCTTATTCGAGGAACACTCGAGGCTTCCCTTTAATGAGATTATGCCGCGTGGACCGGGCATTTTAAGTGTGAGAGATGCATAATGCAGTATTGCGTTAAAGCGGGCGAAGGCTTCGCGTCCCAATAGTGCTTGATGGCTACTTTTAAATGGGGCGATGTAGAAGACTAGCTTTTCACGACGGTAGTTGTCGGCTGAGCCGAACACCACTTCTAATGGTAGGGAGCCCGTACAATGGGCATATAGACCTGGCATTGCTCCTTTAAAGGAAGTGTTGCTATGGCGTATTTTGGTTGGGTCTATCCCCATTCTGCGGATTGTGTCCTAATATAGCAGGTTTAGATCACTGCCGCCGTCCATTAGGACTTGTGTAAATTGCAGTCCGTCGATTATAGGATCTAATATCAGGGCAGTCCATCCTTCGTTCCGGATACTTCCGGCGTAGTACTGATGGTCTAAGGTGATTGGTTTTGACATCCAGTGTCTGGACTCCGCTGGGGTGGACCGTGCGGCGCGCATTTTTATGGGCGCCGCTCTATTTTTGCCTGTTGTCACATGAAGTGAATTTACTGTTTTGACTTCTTGTGGGAAGTTCCTTTGTTTGCCAGTGCTCTCCTTGTGGGTTTCGTCATCGTCCTCACTTGGTGTTTCGAGCCCCTTGTGTTCGGCATTAAGTCAGCCGGACTGTTTGAAGACCCAACAATCTCTGTGGGTATGGTTTGCAGGCTTCCCGGAGGTGCTGTGGATTTGGTATCTTGTCCAAGATTTTGTTTAGGTTGGATAGCTCGTCGCTGCTGTCCTCGAAAGGCAGTGTTTTGTTGTTCTGTCGAGAGCTTTTGAACCCGGCGTTGACTGCCGTGCTCTTTGGGCCATTTCCCTTAGTTCGGCGCTGGTCCTTTTTGCGTCGTGGTTTCCCGTTTCCATCCCTGACTTCGGATGTACTTGGGTCCTTATATGGATCACGTGCCAGCTTGTGTGCGGCGCCGCTTGCCGCTCTTTGTTTGCCATGTGGTCGTCCATCCGACCGGGCGGCCTCTTTGTTTTTTGATTGTGGGGGCTCTATGGCCTCCTCGTCAAATTCGGGCAGTAGTTTACGCTTCGGGTAGCTTTTTGCTTGGTGACCATCGCCGTATTTGTCTGCGGTCTTGATTACTTTGCTCCATCTCATTCTGAGTACGTCTTCCGCTGTTTTGAGCTTCCGCTTCTGCTTCTTCAGGCTTCGTGCAGTGGTGACGAGCCTTTCATGGAGGTTCTTCTGCTCCAACGATGTGTCCGGTGTGAGATCATCCGGACTGTTATTTTTGCCGGGGGTGGACTGCTTATTTAATTCGTCCTGTTCGGATAGTTGCTTGGGGGCATGTTCGTCGTCCACTGTTGCGCCTTGCTCTATGGCTGGGTCCACATGGGTGCTGTTGTCGGTGTCAAAACCGGCGGATCTCGGGTAGGGGGTCCTGAACTGTGCGTCTAGGCGGATGGTAACAGGAGACAAGGGACACGATGTTTTACCCAGGTTCGGGCCCTCTCGATGGAGGTAAAACCCTACATCCTGCTCGATTAATATTGATGATATGGGTAGTACAAGAGTGGATCTACCACGAGATCAAGGAGGCTAAACCCTAAAGCTAGCCTATGGTATGATTGTTGTAATGTATGTTGTCCTACGGACTAAAGCCCTCCGGTTTATATAGACACCGGAGGAGGCTAGGGTTACACAGAGTCGGTTACAATGGTAGGAGATCTACATATCCGTATCGCCAAGCTTGCCTTCCACGCCAAGGAAAGTCCCATCCGGACACGGGACGGAGTCTTCAATCTTGTATCTTCGTAGTCTTGGAGTCCGGCGGACGCTGATAGTCCGGCTGTCCAGACACCCCCTAGTCCAGGACTCCCTCAGTAGCCCCCGAACCAGGCTTCAATGATGATAAGTCCAGTGCGTATATAGTCTTCAGCGTTGCAAGGCGGGTTCTCCCTTCAAGTTCCATGTACCTACCGAACAGTGTCCGGCTTCATCATAAATACTGTGTTTCTTGGCTTCTACGCCCAATAATGGCCTTTTTCCACGCGTCGCACGAATGTGAAAAGCCAGGGTGTCTTTTATGTTTCACCCCCTAGTCGTGCGAGTCATCCGCCTACAAAAGAGGCAAAAATCCAGATCCAAACCACACCATCTTCCTTCCGCGAATACTTCATCGGAGCGCCCTTGACCTAAAAATCCATTCCATCATGGACCGTCGACGCTGCTCCTCTTCTCGCGCTCCCAGCCCACCGCCAGGGGATTGGAGGAGGTGCTCTGTTCCACACAACGAGCTAGCGAAGCTCCAAGCGGGGGGATATCTCCCTCCGGCCTTCATGGTCCTGGTTCGAGCCGGGCTGGTCACCTACCAAGGTGGGAAGCAAGCGGAGGCTACCCCAAGTCCCAACAAAGGGGAGCGGATATGCTTCGTCCCTTATCTGATAAGGGGACTCGGATTCCCAATACATCCGTTTCTCCGCGGGCTCCTGGAGTTCTACGGACTCCAGCTCCACCACCTTACGCCCGCCTCTGTCCTGCATATCGCGGGCTACGTAGCTCTTTGCGAGCTATTCGTGGGCATCGAGCCCCATTTTGCATTGTGGAAGAGGCTGTTCTGCCTCGTACCCCGTTCTCACGAGGGATCCATATATCAAGTGGGCGGCGCCGAAATATGGCGCATTGCCGGGACCGGATACCATCCGCTACTCCCAAGAAGGTGTCCGAAGACTGGCCTTCAGAGTGGTTTTACATAGGAGACGCTCCGCTGCCGGACCCAGTCCGGATTGGCCTCCCGGAGTTTAGTGCTGCTCCTCTGAAGAAACGCCTCAGCTGGCGCCCACGGAGCCCCCGATTGGAGGAAGACAAGAGCGTCCATTGCTTGATGGGCCGAATAAGATTACTGGCCCATTCCGGGTTGACCATGATTGGAGTCATGGCGACATGCATCATGCGGGGGGTACAGCCATTGCAATACAGAGGCCACCCCATGTGGGATTTCAACGGGGAAGACGATGCCACCCGTCATGGCCGCGAAGGGCCGGATTCGACCGAGGATCTAGTGCAGATCCTGTCCAGCCTGTACAAGGGGGAGAAGGAGGACTTCCTTCGAACGAACCCTTTGAATGGGTTTTCCATGAACAACCCTAGAGGCTGGGTAAGCAAACACTTTTAAGGGCTCAACCCATGCTTTCGAAGTTTAGGCTTCTTACATTATGTCTTCGGCGCAGGATCTATGCCGGACTGTGGAGGACATGGTAAGTCCCGCTCTGCAACCCGAGGATCCAGAAAGATCCCTGGATCCGGCCTCCGAAGAGGATCCGGACATCAAGGTGGAGCTGATCGACGGGGTGTTTCACCAGCTCAGCATGGACAATGCTTTGGTCGCCATTACAGCGGACTACCCCGGACTGTATCCGGCTTCCCAGGTGACTGTGACCGAGGTCCGGACACCATTATCTCTTCCTTGCCCATTTCTGACCTTCGCGAACGATGGTGTTTTACAGGAAGCGCCTTCAAGGCGGGAAGCCGAGCCCGCGGCGGCTGACCAACAAAGGTCAGTCCGGACCAGCAGGCAGAAAAGGAGTGCGGCACGGACTGAAACGTCACCGCGAAGGTATAGCTCGTATTTAAATTTTCAGAGCAACTTTCCTAGGAAGCGTCTGAGTGCTCATGATCTTTATAGGAGAAAAAGCGCTCGCCGGACTGCGGGCGCGGAAGTTGCCGATCCAACCTATACCGGCCGGGCTCCAGCGCCCGGCCTGGAGGGGGAGGCAAGCGCAAGATGCGGGCCGGATCCTCCTCCAACGGAGGACACCGACAGACTGTCCGCCACCAAGTCTGAGGTGGAGAGCGCCATGAACCATAGGCGCCGCCGGACAGTGTTTCGTGAAGCGTGCTTCTCCCCTGAGGCATTGGACGGCTTTAACGCAGGGGACGCGCACCTCCATGTCGCTCAAGATGGTTTTACCAGAGCCACGGAGCAGTATGTGAAAGACATACGGGTAAGGGAATTTTAATGGTTATATATACCAGTAGCCCCCGAGACTTAAAGTAGTTATGTTAACTGATTTAAGGATCATTTGAAACGTAGGCTCTTACAGAGAAGAATGCCCAGCTGTCTCAGGAGCTGCAAGAATGCAAGGCCCAACTTGAGGCCGCTCTTGCTGCCGCAGGAGGAGACGCAGAGACCCCTCCTGGTAACACATTTTTATTAATAAATATAAGTGTTGTGCGGCGTGCGCGCAAGTCTAATAGTGACATTGCAGGTGCCGCTGGACAAGATCCGGATAGGCAAGAATTACTGCGCCAGCTAAAGGCCGGCGAGAGGGTGCTAAATAGGGTGCAGCAAGAAAGGAACAAGCTCCAGGATGCCAACGCCAAGCTCGGAGAAGAGCTGAAAGGCGCTTGAGCCAGACTGTCCAGCTCCGTTGAGGAGAATCAGCGGCTTTGTCGTGGCATTTATAGTAAGTGCTTGAGCGGACTCCTTTGAAAAGAAGAGTTCGGCGAGGAAGTAAATTGACATAATATGTCTTGTAGGTATACTCACAGGTCGCGCTGCGGAGGAGATGCCCATATCAACGGGTGATCAACTTCCCGAGCTGTTGCAACTGCTCGAACAAATTCGGCAGGCAATGAGCGACGTCGTCCAGGCTTTATGGCCAGCCCTCTCCCTACCCGAGGGCCTTGGGGAGCTTGCGGAGAAGCTTCAGGGAGTGCGGCAGCGCTTCTGTTTGTGGAAGATTTCAGCTTGCCGTCAAGGTGCCAGGGAGGCTTGGGCCATGGTGAAGACGCGTTACAAGCAGGCGGATCCCAACCACATGGCCGAAGTTGGACCAGTGGGGCCCGATGGGAAGGAGATCCCTGTGAGTTTAGTATACAGCCAAGTAGAGTTGGCTGGTAAATTTTCCCAACGGGACTGTAAGTTAGACAGCCTATTAGACGGGATTGAGGAGGAATACAATCAGTAAATTTGACAATGTATGTTTTCCTTTAAAGTGACATGTGAAATGCCTTCTAGCCGGATTGTAGATCGTTTGTCTTTGCCGACCTTTTCGCTTCAACCTCGGGACCCTAGAGTCCGAAGTGTGTCCGAATACCTTTTTGGTTAAGAAACAACCGGGGTATGCATGGAGACCAGGCGTAGGGGTCATTAGTGCTTTATCAGACAAGTGCCCAACTAGTTATGTTATATTACATGGTTAGTAAGAAACATCTTCCAGGGAGAATAGTTCCGTTAAGGGTTCCTTTCTCTGGGAGGCATGCCCTAAAGTGCATGTCCGGACTGCGAAAAAAGCAGAAAAAACATCTGGGGGCGGATAAATGAGTAGGTAAAAAATCATCTTTTAAGTCAGCGACCGAATATTCCCTTAAGAACGCTAGCTTTCGGCTTCACCCAGTCTGAGGTACACATCCGGCTGACCCGGTAGTAACAATCACAGAGGTGCTCCCTTTACCTCCTAGCCGAACAATCGGGAACGTAGGGGTAAGCACAGGAGCCAGGCAACCCAGCTAGGCCAAAACTTAAGTCATATCGATGCATATAATGGTGAGTAAAAGGTACATGTGGAAGCTTGACACACGTGCTGGGCATGAAGCCCTTATAATTGAGCTTCTGGAAAAGAAGCCCCCGGGTATAATGAGTGCGGATGGCACATCAAGTGTACGCGAACAATGCGGAAGTAGGCCCGTAGGGGCTTTTTAGTGAAAAGGTTAGGGGAAGAAAGAGAAACAAAAGACAGCTGAAGTGTAAAAATTTGAACGGAGGAAGGAGACGAACTCTTAGTCCGGCGCTAGGCATAGAATCTTCGGAGGCGGGCTGCATTCCATGGGTTCGGCTCGAGTCGGTTATCCGATGCATTTCGTAGACGGTACGCTCCGCCGGTCAGGACTTGATCGATAATGAAGGGGCCCTCCCATTTGGGCTTGAGCTTGTCCTTTTTCTTGTCCGGCAGGCGTATAACTAGTTCGCCAACTTGTAAGTCTTGGCCCGTACTTCTCTGCTTTGATATCTTCGGGCCTGCTGCTGATAGAATGCAGAACGAGCCTTGGCGACGTCGCGTTCTTCCTCCAATGTGTCCAAGCTGTCCTGCCGATCCAGCTCGGCCTCTCTTTCTTCGTACATGCGCACTCGAGGTGAGTCATGAATTATGTCGCAGGGCAGGACTGCCTCTGCGTTGTATACCATAAAAAATGGTGTGAATCCGGTAGTACGGTTAGGCATTGTCCGCAGCCCCCAGAGTACGGAGTCGAGCTCCTCAACCCAGTGCGTGTCAGATTTAGTAAGTGACCGCACTAGTCTGGGTTTAATGCCGCTCATTATTAGACCATTCACTCGTTCCACTTGACCGTTTGTTTGAGGGTGATAGACTGAAGCATAGTCGAGCTTGATGCCCATATTTTTGCACCATGACTTAACCTCGTCGGCCGTGAAGTTCGTGCCGTTGTCGGTGATGATGCTGTGGGGGACACCGTAACGGTGTACGACCCCGGATATAAAGTCTATCACTGGTCCGGACTCTGCCGTTTTGACCGGTTTGGCCTCTATCCATTTGGTGAATTTATCCACCATGACCAATAGATACCTTTGCTTGTGGGTTCCCCCTTTAAGGGGTCCAACCATATCAAGCCCCCAGACCGCGAACGGCCAGGTAATGAGTATAGTTTTGAGGGCGGTGGGTGGCATATGGCTCTGATTAGAAAAGAGCTGACAACCGACGCATCTCTGGACTAAGTCCTAGGCATCTGCCCGAGCCGTCGGCCAATAAAATCCTGTACGGAATGCCTTTCCTACAAGGGCCTGGGCTGCTGCATGGTGTCCACCTAGTCCGGCATGAATTTCAGCCAGGAGGTTTCGCCCTTCCTCTTCAGAGATACACCTTTGAAGGACTCCGGTTGTACTTTTCTTATAAAGTTCTCCCTCATGGACCTTGTAGGCTTTCGATCGCCGGACTATGCAGCGGGCCTCATTTTGGTCTTCGGGAAGTTCCTGTCTGAGAAAATAGGCTAGGAAAGGTTCTGTCCACGGGGCGATTACCGCCATTATGTCGTGGGCTGAAGGTGTTATGTCATCGGCTGAATCGCCGGTTGGCGTGGTTGTTTCCGGTTTGTCATTTCCGAACTCCTCTTCCCATAGTACGGATGGCTTGAAGAGCCGCTGCGGGAAGATATTTGGAGGGACAGCGTCACGTTTTGCGCCGATGCGTGCCAGTACGTCGGCCGCTTGGTTATTATCTTGGGCTATGTGATGGAATTTGAGTCCTTCGAACCGAGCTGACATTTTTAAGACAACATTGCGATATGCTGCCATTTTCGGATCCTTGGCATCGAAATCTCCATTTATTTGGGATATTGCAAGGTTTGAATCCCCGCGCACCTCTAGGCGTTGAATGCCCATGGAGATTGCCATCCGGAGACCGTGTAAAAGGGCCTCGTATTCGGCTGCGTTGTTGGAGTCTGTGTACATTATTTGAAGTATGTATTGGACTGTGTCCCCGGTTGGGGACGTCAAAACGACGCCAGCCCCCAGTCCGACCAACATTTTAGAGCCGTCGAAGTGCATAATCCAATTGGAGTATGCGCCGTACTCTTTAGGGAGTTCGGCTTCGGTCCATTCGGCGACAAAGTCAGCCAAAACTTGTGACTTTATAGCTCGCCGAGGTTTGTAAGTTATATCGAATGGTAAGAGCTCAATGGCCCATTTTGCAATCCTGCCCGTTGCATCGCGGTTATTTATAATGTCATTGAGTGGTACTTCAGAGGCCACTGTTATCGAACACTCTTGAAAGTAGTGTCGGAGCTTCCGGGATGCCATGAACACCGCATACGCTATCTTCTGATAGTGTGGGTAACGGGACTTGCAGGGGGTTAACACAGTGGATACATAATACACTGGTTTTTGAAGAGGGAATTTGTGCCCTTCTGTCTCTCGTTCGACGATGAGTACCGCGCTTACAACTTGATGCGTTGCTGCGATGTATAACAACATTGGTTCGCCCAGATTGGGCGCAGCCAGGACCAGATTTGTTGCCAATATGGCCTTTATTTCTTCGAGTCCGGCAGTGGCAGCATCCGCCCACTGGAAGTGTTCGGTGCGCCTGAGGAGTCGATAGAGGGGCAATGCCTTTTCTCCTAGACGGGAGATAAAGCGGCTTAGAGCTGCCACACATCCTGTTAATTTTTGTATTTGTTTGAGGTCTTTTGGAATGTCCAACTGTGACAGAGCTCGGATTTTAGCCGGGTTTGCTTCAATTCCTCTACCGGATACGATGAAGCCCAGCAGCTTTCCGGCTGGTACGCCGAAAACACATTTTTCTGGATTCAGCTTGATGTCATATGCTCTGAGGTTGTCGAACGTGAGCCTTAAATCGTCTACTAGAGTTTTGACGTGTTTTGTTTTGACGACTACGTCGTCTACGTATGCCTCGACTGTTTTGCCTATCTGGGTAGCCAGACATGTTTGAATCAAGCGCTGATATGTTGCGCCGGCATTTTTAAGTCCGAAGGGCATCGTGTTGAAGCAGAATGGTCCATATGGAGTGATGAATGCCGTTGCGGCTTGGTCTGCTTCCGCCATCTTGATTTGATGGTAGCCAGAGTATGCGTCGAGGAAGCACAACGAATCGTGCCCTGCGGTAGCATCGATAATTTGGTCGATGCGGGGGAGAGGGAAGGGATCCTTTGGGCAAGCCTTATTGAGGTCTTTAAAATCGACACAGAGGCGCCAGGATTTGTCCTTCTTTGGTACCATTACCAGATTTGCTAGCCAATCCGGATGTTTGATATCTCTGATGAATCCGGCTTCCAATAGTTTGGCTAGCTCTTCTCCCATTGTGTGTCTTTTGGGTTCGGAAAATCGTCGAAGAGCCTGTTTGACTAGCTTAAATCCTTTTAGGATGTTTAGGCTGTGTTCTGCCAACCTGCGTGGGATTACGGGCATATCCGAAGGGAGCCAGGTGAAAATGTCCCAATTTTCCCGAAGGAGGTGGAATTTGTGGTTCTACTTTGGGGTTCAATTGTGCCCCAATGGAGGCCGTCTTTGTTGGGTCCGTTGGATGGACCTGGAATTTTATTATTTCATCTGCTGGTTTGAAGGAGGTGGACTTGGATGTTTTATCGAGTATCACATCGTCCCTGTTCACCGTAGAGCGCAGCGCGGTGAGTTCTTCCGCCGCTAAGGCTTCGGATAGTGCCTCCAGCGCTAGTGCGGCTGTCTTGTTTTCGGCGCGGAGTGCTATGTCCGGATCACTAGCGAGAGTGATTATTTCGCCGGGGCCAGGCATTTTGAGCTTCATGTACCCGTAATGAGGTACTGCTTGAAAGATTGTGAATGCCTCTCGTCCAAATATAGCGTGATATCCGCTGTTGAACGAGGCCACTTGGAACGTGACTTCTTCGGATCTGTAATTGTCCAGCGAGCCGAACACCACATCGAGTGTGATTTTTCCGGTGCAGCGCACTTCCCGGCTAGGGATTATTCCTCTGAAGGTTGTGCTGCTTCGCTTAATACGGCTCCAGTCTATTTCCATTTTTTGAAGAGTTTCCTCGTAGATGAGGTTTAATCCGATGCCGCCATCCATGAGGACCTTTGTAAGTCGAAAGCCGTCCACTATGGGACTAAGCACCAGTGCGGCTGGTGCTCAGGCTGTTCGGAATTTAAGTTCGTCACTGGCGTTGAAGGTAATAAATGTGTCGCTCCATTGATTTGCTGCTGCTACTTGGTAGACTTCGGCGAGGCCGCGGATTGTTCGTTTTCGCATATTGTTGGATGCGAAGGTCTCGAAGACTGTTGATACCGTATCGGTATTGTTGGAGTGGTTTTCCGGGGCTAGAAGCTCCTTGCCACTTTTGGCCACCTGCCGTAATATCCAACATGCTCGAAGGCTATGTGTTGGGACGGCTCCCTCTGTACTATGAAGCTTACAGGGTCCATTGAGCCATCCCTCTAGTACGGTTCCATGCCCTTTATGGGGTTTTTGCTTTTTGATTTTTGCATCTGGGGCCTGAGTGTGATGCACCCTTTTGTTGCGGACTGGGGTTGTGTTCGGGGCCGGATTATCCCAAAATTGGTTTTCGGTTTTCCGGAAACTCTCCATCGCATAGTACCTTCGTACTATGGACGCCAGATCGGCGAAGCGTATAATTTTACGACGGCCGATGGCGTTCAATATTCCCTTGTCCGCGCAATTATTGCAAAAGATTGAGATTGCGTTTTCCTCTCAGCAGTCCTTTATCCTATCCATAACCAGGAGGAATCTGGCCCAGTAGTGATGTACTGTTTCAGCGGGCTCCTGCCGTATTAGAGATAGATCGCATATGTCTGGGCGGGTGGGTGGACTACAATCCGGATCCCTGCCCATCTTGGGGCTTAAAGGCCGAGGAGTTTCTGAATTCGGAAGCTTGGATTGCTGGACACGATCCAGCGAGTCTGGAACGATGCATGATTTTAAGTTCAATGCTCGATCGAAGTCCGTCCCTCCGTGGAAATCCGGCATGGAGGGTTCGGGAATCCGGACGTGACTAGTTTTCAATATAGGCGAAGAGTCGCCGCATTGCTCCTCTACCACTGCGACATGGTGGGTGGCCTGGGGAGAGTTAATCTCTCTCAGATCGGTTTTAAGCCCAATCTGATTGTAGTCTGTAGCGACTCCCAGGGCGGCGATGCGATCCAAGAGCTCGTTAACAGACGAGAGCTCTATTGGATCCAACTGCTCGGCGGATTCCGAGCTGACACGAAGATTGCTTTTGACGACTTGAGAAGTCATTGTCGAAGCAGTGGCCGGACAGGCGGTCATAAGAAAACCACCTAGCAGGATAGTTTGGCCGGCGGCCAAGGCCCCTTTGGCGAAAATACCGTCTTTGAAGACGGGTGGAGGCATCCTTCCTATCGGTGACGACACAGAGGAACTCTCAATGAAAGCACCAATGTCGGTGTCAAAACCGGCGGATCTCGGGTAGGGGGTCCCGAACTGTGCGTCTAGGCGGATGGTAACAGGAGACAAGGGACACGATGTTTTACCCAGGTTCGGGCCCTCTCGATGGAGGTAAAACCCTACGTCCTTCTCGATTAATATTGATGATATGGGTAGTACAAGAGTGGATCTACCACGAGATCAAGGAGGCTAAACCCTAAAGCTAGCCTATGGTATGATTGTTGTAATGTATGTTGTCCTACGGACTAAAGCCCTCCGGTTTATATAGACACCGGAGGAGGCTAGGGTTACACAGAGTCGGTTACAATGGTAGGAGATCTACATATCCGTATCGCCAAGCTTGCCTTCCACGCCAAGGAAAGTCCCGTCCGGACACGGGACGGAGTCTTCAATCTTGTATCTACGTAGTCTTGGAGTCCGGCGGACGATGATAGTCCGGCTGTCCAGACACCCCCTAGTCCAGGACTCCCTCAGCTGTCGTTGTCGGGGCGGGACTTTTGGCGGCGCTTGCGTCGCCGTTTCGGCTGTTTTTCGGGGGAATTATCCTTCGCAGCGTCCCGTTGTTCCTCGTTACCGATTCCTTTAGGTGTATCCACCATATATACATCGTGAGTTGAGGTGGCCGTCCAGTACCCTGTGGGTGCTGGTTCTTGGTCGTATCCGGCATCGTCGTCCATTCCGTCGATGTCTTCGGAGTCGAAGTCTAGCATGTCGGTTAAGTCATCGACAGTGGCTATAAAGTGGGTGGTGGGTGGGCTCTGAATTTCTTTGTTGTCCGCATCTCAACTGTCCTGACCGTAATCCGGCCAGGGCTCTCCTGATAAAGAGTGGTACTTTAGTGAATTCAGGATGTCACCAAAAGGTGAGTGCTGAAGGATGTCCGTAGCGGTGAACTCCATGATCGGTGCCCAATCGGATTCGATTAGCAGGGGCGCGGAAGGTTCGGGGTCTGAATAGGAGTCCGGCACCTTGGAGTCACGAGCTTTATGAGGGACAGGGTTGGCGCCGTCTGCTCCGAACCAAGGGTCGGAGCGGACTCTTGTGCGGCCTCCAGGGCACTGTCCGGCAGCAGAGCTAAATCATGCCCATCGAGACAATGCGGCATGCCTGGCTGTGGCTTGAATCCGTCGAAGATCAAGTCTCCGCGGATGTCGGCCATATAGTTCAAACTTCCAAATCTGAACTGATGGCCAGGGGCATAGCTTTCGATCTGCTCCAGATGGCTGAGTGAATTGGCCCGCAGTGCGAAGCCGCCGAATACGAAGATCTGTCCGGGGAGAAAAATCTCACCCTGGACCGCGTTGTTGTTGATGATCGAAGGAGCCATCGGGCCTATAGGTGACGACACAGAGGAACTCTCAATGAAAGCACCAATGTCGGTGTCAAAACCGGCGGATCCCGGGTAGGGGGTACCGAACTATGCGTCTAGGCGGATGGTAACAGGAGACAAGGGACACGATGTTTTTACCCAGGTTCGGGCCCTCTCAATGGAGGTAAAACCCTACTCCTGCTTGATTGATATTGATGATATGGGTAGTACAAGAGTAGATCTACCACGAGATCAAGGAGGCTAAACCCTAGAAGCTAGCCTATGGTATGATTGTTATGTGTCCTATGGACTAAAACCCTCCGGTTTATATAGACACCGGAGAGGGCTAGGGTAACACAGAGTCGGTTACAATGGTAGGAGATCCACATATCCGTATCGCCAAGCTTGCCTTCCACGCCAAGGAAAGTCCCATCCGGACATGGGACGAAGTCTTCAATCTTGTATCTTCATAGTCTTGGAGTCCGGCCAATGATGATAGTTCGGCTATCCGGACACCCCCTAGTCCAGGACTCCCTCAGTGTGCTTGGGCGCCCTTCTGGGTGTACCATGAATTTTGCATGGTTGATCGAGTATGCTGCTTGGGCCGGATGGGCCTGAGCTGTTCTTTTTCCGCTGACCGGACTTGGGGCCGCTGAATTTGGCACCATCTTCCCTGGCTTGACGTTTATGAAGATTGTGCCGAGGCTTGAGGATGCCGCCTCTTGTTTCTTGCATGGTGTCCTGGATCGTGGTGGTATGTTGGCGTCGGGGTATGTGCCTTGGAATCTCCTTCTTAGGTTGAGGTAGCGAATTATGTCGTGTGTGCCCTTTGTCAGGGCAGTCGAGTCCATATTCCTCGGTGGCCAGGATCATGGTCCATTTGTCAGTGAGCAAATCTTGGCCAACTTTGAGCTGCTGTTGCTTCGTTTGCAGGCTCCTCGCAGTGGCCATAAGTCATCGCTTAAAGCGAATTTGTTCTGAGGGATACTCAGGCACGTCGAATTCATCATCGCCGAGGCTCACCTCGTCTTCGGAGGGGGACATATAGTTGTCCCTCTCCAAGTATCCGTCCGTGGCCAGTCCAGCCTGCTTGAAGGCAGGCTGATCAGGATTGTATTCATCTTCGGCACCGTCCGGATTGTTTTCGTCTCCTGTGCCATTATTGTTGTGGCGGGGCTTGGAGCAGCATTGACGACGCCCATGCTTAGCTTTCTTCCCTGAGGGGTTATCCTCCATTGCTTCATCGCCATTGGTTTCCTTCGAAGTGTCCACCATATATATATATATATATATATATATATATATATATATATATATATATATATATCATATGAGGAGGTGGCTATCCACCGCCCCATGAGCGGTGGTTCCTGTTCTTCTCCTGCACCATCGTCCATACCGTCGATGTCTTCGGAGTTGAAGTTTAAGCACGTCGGTTAAATCATCGACCGTGGCAATGAAATGGGTGGTGGGTGGGCAACGAATTCCTTCGTCACCTGCTTCCAACTCGAGCCGGACATAGTTCGGCCGAGAGTCTCCTGACAAAGAGAGAGACTTTAATGAGTTCAGCACGTCGCCAAAGGGTGAGTGCTGGAAGATATCCATAGCAGTGAACTCCATTGCCGGAGCCCAACCAGGTTCGGTGGGCTCAGGAGCACGCTGACTGGAACCTACAGCCGGATACGAGTTCGGGGGTCCGGTGCCACATGCTTCTTTGGGGGTGAGGCATGTGTTCGGCTCTACCGCCGATGAGTGTGCGACCTGTGGGGCGGGGTCCATCCACCCGTCCTTGTGCAACGCAATCTGCTCCGGATTTAGGTCCGGGGCTCCTGCAGGGGCAATATCTCGAGCATTGTCGAACAGCAGGTCTAAGCCGTGCTCATCGTGATTGGCCGGCGCACCTGGCGCAGGCCCGAACCCGTTGAAGATCAAGTCTCCGAGGATATCGTCCGTGTAGTTCAGGTTTCCTAATCTGACCTGGTGGCCAGGGGCGTAGCTATCGATCTGCTCCAGTTGGCCAAGCGAATTGGCCCGCAGTGCGAAGCCGCCGAACACGAAGATCTGTCCGGGGAGAAAAGTCTCACTCTGGACCGTGTTGCTCTTGATTATTGGAGGAGCCATCAAACCTTGCAGCAACGACACAGAGGAACTCTCAATGAAAGCACCAATGTCGGTGTCAAAACCGGCGGATCTCGGGTAGGGGGTCCCGATCTGCGCATCTAAGGCTGATGGTAATAGGAGGCAGGGGACATAGTGTTTACCTAGGTTCGGTCCCTCTCGATGGAGGTAAAACCCTAATTCCTGCTTGATTGATATTGATGATATGAGTAGTACAATAGTTGATCTACCATGAGATCATAGAGGCTAAAATCTAGGAGCTAGCATATGATGATTATGATTGTGATCGTGTCCCTAAGGACTAAACTCTCCGGTTTATATAGACGCCGGAGAGGGCTAGGGTTTACATGGAGTCGGTTACAAAGAAGGAAATATAATATCCGGATCGCTAAGCTTGTCTTCCACGCAAAGGAGAGTCCCATCCGGACATGGGACGGAGTCTTGAGTCTTGTATCTTCATGGTCCAACAGTCCGGCCAAAGTATATAGTCCGGCTGTCCGGATACCCCCTAATCCAGGACTCCCTCAAGGGGGGGCAATGTGTGCGAGAGAGGCCTAAAGATAATGTGCATGGGGGAGACACATAGGCACATATATGTGCGTATAGAGGGCTAGTAGAGTCCGTGCGTGTGTATATATATGCATGTGAGAGAAATAGTGTTTTCCAACTAAGATTAGTGAAAAGAGTGGTACATAGTAGTCAGAAAGAGAGAGAGAGAGAGAGAGAGAGAGAGAGAGAGAGAGAGCGTGAGACACCCCGACAACCCGAGAGAAATTGTGACCATGTGTGAAAGAGAAATGCCGATGTATATAAAGTGTGTGCACTTCTGCATTAGACAAAGAGATATATAGCACATTTGTGAGAACGGGCTGAGGCATAGTGCATCTATGTGTAAAAGGCGGCACCACACATTAAATTAAAATATAAATGGCATTATTATTTTTGGATGATATCATGAATTTTGCAATTTGGGTATGAACGAAAATCGGTCTATTAGACACCCATACTCTATTGAATTCTAGCATGTGCATGTGTTTATTTCATATTATCGATCCATAGAGTGAGAGCGGTTTGAAATACAGGAAATGCATTGCTTTTGCAATTCATATATAAACATTAATTAGTGCACTCCATGTTGTTAGTGTGAAGCACTTTATACATTTGTCACTTACATGGATACATTCCAAATTGCTAGCTATGAAATAGAATACATGTTGAATTCAACATAAAGGGGGTTTCGAAGATTCGAGTTCATAGGAAGTGCTTTCATCTATTTGAACCCGAGAGAATGACATTTGTAAATCAGATTTAAAATGGGGCATCAATCTTTGTTGTGCGTTTGAACATGCTATATATTCATACGCAATTCTAACTTTTTTTGCAACCAAGGAGATTATATCTGGAACCATTCATGAATTGAGGTAAGTTGCATATTTTTTAATATATACTCGTGTACAATGTATATTCAAAAGTACCCCCTCCATTCCAAAATAATCGTAGTTTTAGGATTTTCAAGAGTAAAGATTTGTGAAGTTTGACAAATCCCGAAAGTTCAATTCAAGAGAACCGAAAACGTTAATGATTCTGCTCCCAAATATTGAACGAAGCGCCAAATAAGCCTCTGGCCACCCCAAACCGCGTGAAACTAATGTTTGGTGGTAGGAAAATACTATCCCGACTCTGGCACGTGTAGCCTATCGGCCCGATGTCCAAAGGTCTAAACTGGGGTAGGTTTGTAACTTCACCATGACGCCAGTCTAAACCGCCTCCGAGAAGCATTCATACGCCATGGGTGCCTAAACACCCATGCGCTCAGCCGAAATCAATCCCGCCCACCATTTTGGGACACCTGAGATTACTATCCTACCCCCAACCCGCAATATGTTCGAAATTTTAGATGGGGGCAAAGTTTGTAACTTTCCCCAAATTTCAAACAAGCGCGTCCCAAACCAAAACATTGTTCACCCTTAGTTCCCCCTCCTTCCGTTTCCCCATTCATACTCCGTGGGCGCCAAAACACCCACTCCACCATCCGCGAAACCCCAGCCTCCTCTGTGCTCCACCCCATAGCGCCCAATCCACCGCCGCCCTCCTCCATCACGCCGGAGCCGGTACCCAGACGTCATCGTCCAATGCAACCGCAACTGCAACACCCTCAAGGACTTAATAGCTGAAGCCGAGGCAGAGCTTCCTCCATGACGTCGACACCAACGTGCGCCGTACCAGAACCACTTCGACCATGCCGTCCTACGCCTCACCGTTGCCGCTCCACTGTCGCAACCGTCCACCGCACCGAAGCTGTTCCCGCTACGTCGTCGTTCGCCGCCTCGAATCTAGTTCCCCGCTACTGACAAACGACCACCACACCACACTCAACAACTTGGCCATGGGTTCGTACAAGGCTCCACCGTCCTCCACAACTTTTTCTTTCCAGCGAACCACAAGAAGATCATTGGAAAAACAGAACGAGGACAAGACATTGCCAGTAGAAAGAGGTACTCCTCTTCCCTTATTTGTGCAAATCTTACGTCTCTGCTCACACCGTATTCATCCCACGAAAGAAACTAGTTGAGTGCTTCGTATTGCATCTTCTTCGTGATACTAAATGCACAAGTTTTCCTACCATTTACTATTTCACCTTTGCTAGAGGTCAGTAGCCTGCCTGGATTTCAATTCATGGTCAGTCGAATTGCAATTAAAAGAAGCAACACCCACTTAGGCGCGTGGAGCACATAGTCCCCCTATTCACCGGGGAAGTGGTGCATCGGTGTCTATCATAGGGGTGTGGGGCGCAGGAGCTGCTTGCACCCGATCTGGAGGTCGGTGGGGCTTGAAGGGATGGACGAGGGCGGTGCCAAGCACGGCGGTGCGATGAGGTCGAGGGGACGGTAGAGGCAACGGACTGGGCCGGTGGTCACTGGCGTTTCGAGGAAGATCCTAACACTGACTGGCCGGAGGTAGATGAAGGCGATCTACCCATTCTTTGTACATCGGACAGTGCAGAAAAAATGGACTGACCTATTTGTTTTTAGTCGACTGTTATTTTCATAGGACCACACCTTGTGGTGTGCTAAAGGAGCATCTGCATTTCCCAGCCATCCCTGTGCTCATATTTCAAAATCCTAGAATCTAGTAATTTCGTGTGCCATGCATGTTGTAGAGCTATCATATGTCTCCCGTCATTTATTTCTCACCGACCTGCTATCTGCCACCTTTACAATGTACTACTTGTGCACACACTTCATCCATACTCTGATGAGGACACCACAACCATTGACAAGTCTTCAACAATTATAGGTCCAATTACAAGAAGTCGCGCCAAACAAATAAGTGACCAGGTGAACGCTAACTTAAATTTATCTTGTAACCTTGATGACACAACTATGCTTTCATCTCCATTATTGTTGGTTGAACTTAGGTATAACATGGAAGCACTCCAACAACCAATGAGCTCTAGAAGCAACCGCTTTGGAGGAACAAGTTTGGAGAAAACAAGTCTCAAATGAAGCTGATGCTGTCAGTTTTTACCTCTGAAGTTTTGGTGTTCCACACCCATATGATGGAGAGACGGGGCCATAGGGGTACATCAACAGAAGCTAAATCAAATTATCTTTCCGATGCAAAAAAACCTCACATCATTTGGAGTTGTGAGTCAAAAGTTCTAGTCATTCTCGTGGAAGGTGTCCAGGCTGTCAAGACTTCGCGAATTTCCGAGGAGCTATCCAACAACTCCCAAAGCTGACTGCTTATTCACCAAGAAAGCCATGCAAACCTGTTTACTTTTGAAACCATTTTCACACCTAGCGAAGGGGGGTTGTCCCTGCTATAAAACCCCATCTCCCCCATCCTCTAGAGAACCTTTTGTCAAACCATTCAGCTACAAGCTTATGCAGCAAGACTGCTAGAGAGATCCGAGAGATCTTGCTACCTTTGCTCTTGTGAGTTCATTCGGATTCGCGAGAAGGAGCCTCTGGTTCCCCCTAGTTCGTGCTCTACTGTTCCGGCCGTTTTGTGTGGATTAGTCCCGGTTTGTGGTTCTGCGATTGTTCGGACAACGGGTTGGAGTTCTTGTAGCTTCGGTTAGCCATCCCCAACGTACGGGTTGCATCCAACCTTGGCAGGTATGAAGCTAGTTATCCCGGCTGCTTGCAGCTAGCTATCCCTTCCGATTCGATCCTACGACGTGAAGATCGGGCCACCCTCCGGCGTGAACTCGTTCATCGGGTTCCCACCTATCATCCTGCATCAGAGCCTTCATTGACACGGTAGGATCTGTTATCCAAGTTTATCTTGCTATCATCCCTTTAGATCGAGTGTTTTTCATGCTATATTTTCTGTCCTAGAAGTCCAAAGCCGCACCAAAAATAAATCCAAACCTTGTTGGTGCTGAGATCTTGTTGTTGCATACCTTGCATGTTCTTCATCTTTTAGATCTGCACCAAGTTCATCTTCATAATTGCTTTCAGATTTGGTTGTTGTGCTTTGAAAAAAAAGAGAAACAAAGTGGCAAAAATATCAAAGAGAGAAAAAGAAAAAAAAGAGTGGAAAAAAGTCAAGAGAAAAAAAAGTGTTGTGTAAGATCCAAAAGTTTCAGCTTGATAGAAAAATTTCAGAAGCTTGTGTGTTGTGTTTTTCAGTCTTGGTGCAAAGGTGCAGCAGATCCATCCACATATTTTTCTTGGTTTGAATCAACTTCATTTCAGCACAAGCCCCTTTTTGTTTACCCCACCAAGCTCCACCAAAAACCGAAGCTAGTTCTTTGATCCCTGTCTTTCAATCGCTTTAACACATCCGGGAGAAGCACAATCTGATGTGAACTCATAAGAACTTTGGTGAGTAAGAGGTGAGGTTGTGTGATTCCACAAAATTATCCTATTCCACTTTTGGCCTTACTAACATGGCAGGTTCTAGATCGAGTGTTCATCGAGAAAACCATGGGGAAGAAGATGCCCCGGTCACACGTGCCGAGCTGCAGCGACTCGAGAACAACTTACTCCAAGCCATGGAAAGGATGCTTCACGGGCGTCCTCCAGCAGGTGGTGATAGGGTTCGATACCGACAACACCCTATTGATCCACTTGAGGAAGTTGGCGATGAGAATTCCATGCATGCTGCTGTGGATGGTGACTTGGAGGATGATGACAATAGCCATGGTGGACGTGTGGCTGCTGCTCGTGGGCGTGGTGCTGCTGCTCATGGAGGGCAGCGAGGAGGACAACTTCGAGGGCGAGGACATGGTCCTCGTGGGCACTACTATGACCCTCAAGAGCGTGTTGCTCGTGGTCATGGAGATGATTTTAATGATTATGATGGTGTCCCATACCGTCGTGCTGCTGAAGATGGGCATCGTGCAGAACGTCATGATCGTGATGACATGGCAAGAATCAAGTTGCATGTCCCCAAGTTCACAGGAAAGGAAGACCCCGATGCATATTTTGATTGGGAAGAGCAGTTTGATTAGATTTTTCGTATCCATAACTTTGCTGATCCAAAGAGAGTCAACCTTGCTTGTGTTGAGTTTTCTGGTTACGCACTCACTTGGTGGAATCAACTCCAAGAAAATCAGCTGCTGCTAGGCCGTGGCCACATTGACACTTGGGAAGAGATGAAACAAGCCATGCGGCGAAGGTTTGTTCCTTCGCAATATCAAAGAGATCTCCGAAATAGATTACAGTGCCTCAGCCAAGGTACGCGCACGGTGGATGAGTACTACAAAGAGATGGAATTGTTGCCGGTTCGTGCTCGTATTCATGAAGATGAGGAGTCAAAGATGGCAAGATTTCTGCATGGTCTCAACAATGAAATTTCAGATTTTGTGGAGATGTTTCCCTATAACACTCTACAAGATATTTTGGAGCAAGCAAAGCGCACGGAGAGGAAGGTGTAGCGGAGTGGTCATGGACGCATATCTCATAGCCGCACCACCACACCATGGCAAAGGTCACAGCCAAGTGCCTCTCATGGTGGTTCTCAGTTTCAGCATACTTCACACCCTACCACCACCCGGCGAACAGCGGCTTCATCAGCATCATCACCGGCTCCTAGGAATGTTGACAATCGTGCTCCTTCTGTTGTTGGAAGTACTTCTAACCCCATGGCAGTACCATCATCTCGAAGCCGAGATATTGAGTGTTGGAAGTGCAAAGGGCATGGTCACATTTCTTCTGAATATCAAAACAAGAGAGTTCTCTTTGTGAATGAACAAGGTGAATGGGAATCTAAGAGTGAGCATGAAGATAATGGAGCATTGGGTGATCATGAGGATGAAGAGGGCGAGAAGAGTGGTTGTGATATTCAGGCCGACATGGGAGATTTCTTTGTTTCCCGTCGTGTGCTTAGTGTCAATGCAGCTAGAGAAGAGAAAGGGCAGCAACATAATATTTTTCACACCCGTGGCACCATCAAGGCAAGGTTTGCAGAATTATTGTTGACAATGGCAGCTGCAACAACATTGTAAGTTCAGATTAGGTAGAGAAATTGGGACTGAAACAAAGAAGGCACCCAAGTCCATATAAGATGCAATGGCTCAATGATTGTGGTACACTTCGAGTAAGCAACATAGTCATCGTTCCGTTTTCCACTGGGAAGTACCGAGATCAAGTGGAATGTGACGTGGTGCCAATGCAAGCATGTCAATTGCTGCTGGGAAGACCTTGGTTGTATGATCATGATGTGCAAATCAGCGGCCGTGCTAATCGTCTCTCGTTCCAATACGAGGGAAAGCACATATCTTTGCTCCTTTTGACACCCGAAGAAATATTGATGGATGATCTGAAAAGGAAAGAGAGAGTGAGCGAGAAACACTTGAGTGACATCCACCAACATAGTGAGCGAGAGAATCCAAAGCCAAATAAAACCCCACAGCTTAAATTGACCAAGACATGGGAAAAACAGGGATTAGTTATGATGGCTAGGAAAAGGGACATGAGAGAGTTGAGAGAACCCAACTCCGTGTTCTTTGTACTTTTGTACAAGGACAACTTTATTTCTACTAATGACTTACCCTCTACCACTCCTAGCGTTGTTGCTGAAATTTTGCAGGGGTATGAAGATGTGTTCCCCGAGGAGATACCATCGGGGCTGCCACCACAAAGAGGCATTGAGCACCAAATTGATTTGGTCCCAGGGGCCCCATTGCCGAACCGACCACCATACCGCACAAACCCGGAGGAAACCAAGGAGATTCAGCGACAAGTTGAAGGCCTACTAAACAAAGGTTATGTAAGGGAAAGTCTCTCTCCTTGTGCTGTACCTATTCTTTTAGTACCAAAGAAAGATGGATCTTCCCAAATGTGTTGTGATTGTAGGCCTATTAAAAACATCACTGTGAGGTATAGGCACCCAATACCAAGGCTTGATGATATGCTTGATGAACTTAGTGGTGCCACCATCTTTTCTAAAATTGACTTGCGAAGTGGCTACCATCAAATAAGAATGAGAGAGGGTGATGAATGGAAAAATGATTTTAAAACAAAATCCGGTTTGTATGAGTGGTTAGTTATGCCATTTGGATTGACAAATGCACCTAGTACCTTCATGAGATTGATGAATCATGTGCTTAGAATGTTCATTGGCAAGTTTGTGGTTGTTTACTTTGATGACATCCTGATTTATAGCAAAACTTTGGATGAACATGTTGAACACATTCGATGTGTGCTTATTGTCCTAAGAGAGGAGAAATTATATGCTAACAAGGAGAAGTGCACATTTTCCATTGAAAAAGTTGTGTTTCTTGGCTTTGTTGTTTCAGGTCAAGGTGTGGAGATAGATGAGGAGAAGGTAAAGGCCATCCATGAGTGGATGCCTCCACAAAATGTAAGCCAAGTACGAAGCTTTCTTGGCCTTGCTGGTTTCTATCGTCGGTTTGTGAAGGACTTTAGCACCATTGCTGCCCCAATGAATGAGCTAACCAAGAAAGATGTTCCCTTCAAGTGGGCAAATGCACAAGAGAATGCCTTCCAAGAGCTGAAAGAAAAATTAACATCTACACCATTGCTTGCACTACCCAACTTTGGTAAGACTTTTTAAATTGAATGTGATGCAAGTGGTGTGGGTATTGGAGGCGTACTAATGAAAGAAGGTAGGCCTATTGCATATTTTAGTGAGAAGCTAAGTGGTCCAACTCTAAATTATTCAGTTTATGACAAAGAATTATATGCACTCGTGAGGTCTTTGGAAACATGGCAACATTATTTGTGGCCTAAAGAATTTGTGATACATTCCGACCATGAATCTTGAAAGCACCTTAGGGGTCAACAAAAACTGAACCGTAGACATGCAAAATGGAGTGAATTCATAGAGTCTTTTCCCTATATTGTCAAGTACAAGAAAGGAAAATATAATGTTGTTGCCGATGCTTTGTCTAGACGCCATATTTTACTCTCACAACTTGATACTAAAATTCTTGGGTTGCAAAGCATTAAAGAATTGTATGTGAATGACCCATATTTTGTTGAAGCACACTCAAAGTGTAGTGAGGGAAAAGGTTGGGAAAAGTTTCACTTGCATGATGGATTTTTGTTTCGAGCTAACAAATTGTGCATCCCAAAATGCTCTGTTCGTTTGTTGCTTTTACAGGAGGCTCATGCCGGTGGTCTCATGGGACATTTTGGAGCAAAGAAAACTGAGGGTGTGCTGATTGACCATTTCTTTTGGCCAAGGATGAGGCGTGATGTTGAGCGCTACGTACTACGTTGTGAGATTTGCCGCAAAGCTAAGTCACGTTTAAACCCTCATGGACTTTATACGCCGTTATCAATTCCTAGTACACCTTGGGAAGATATTTCTATGGATTTTGTTCTTGGATTACCATGCACTAAGAGGGGGAGTGATTCAGTTTTTGTGGTGGTTGATAGGTTTAGCAAGATGGCTCATTTTATCCCATGTCATAAGAGCGATGATGCTTCACACATTGCTGATTTGTTTTTCAGGGAAATCGTGCGGCTACATGGAGTACCACACACTATTGTTTTAGATCGTGACACCAAGTTTCTGAGCTATTTTTGGAAAACGTTGTGGGCAAAGCTAGGGACAAAGCTTCTCTTTTCCACTACATGCCATGCCTTCCTATTTTTGATACATACTACATATGTCTATTAACCATGTTCGTACATCAAACTAATGCTCTTTTGTATCCCTCATCAATCACTTATGATGAGACAGTCACCCCAGTGGATTACTGTGAGACACGCTACTCGTTTAAAGAGTGTAGTGTCATCCTCCCCACATGATTGTCAAGAAACAGCAAGGATAAATGAAGATAGTCAACGTAGCTCTCTAGTTGATGACCGCAATTCCCCCACACCACCATCGCAGGTGCTTGCTCTTACTTGGCAGTGTGATATGTGGTTGCATGTTGCATATGGTGTCTACCTTGTAATGATTCTAATTAGGGTAAATTGCATCTGCTTAGTTAACACATTATGCCTGTGAATATGGCATGCCTTCCTGTTTTTGGTACATATTACGTCTTTCTATTAACCATGTTCTTACATCAAACTACTTTTCTTGTGTATCCCTCATCAATCACTTCTCATGAAACACCTTCAAGTTGACAGTGTAATATTGGTTTCATCTTGCATATCATTTCAAACATGTATTGCCTCTAATTTGTTGAAGTGCCACTTATAATGAGACACATCTAACTTGGTAGAGTGATTTTGGTTGGATCTTTCATATGGTGTCTAGATTGCGTTGCTTCCAATTTGTTGAAATGCCTTCTGCTTAGCGTTTTTCATACATATTCCATCCTCCTACAATGTGGTTGCCATACATAAAAGTTGTGTTTGTTAGTATCATGCATCAACGAATTTGGAAGTGCGAATTTCATTCCTTTTTCTTGTGTGTTTTCTTGACAAGGCAAAATCTAGAAGGATGAAGGCACGGAATGATGGTGGTCCTCTGGAGCAACCGAAACAGACGATCTTTGCAGATTCTCCTGCTACTCCTACTGTAGTGCAAGTACCAAATCTCATCTCCCCTACTCCACAACCCCAGGTGCTTGCTCTAACATGGAAGTGTGATATCTGGTTGCATGTTGCATATGGTGCCTAGTTTATGTTGCTCCTAATTTGTTAAATTGCATCTCCTTAGCTTACACATTATACATGTGAATATGACACGCCTTCCTATTTTTGGTACATACTACATTTGCCTATCACACCATGTTCTTACATCAAACTACTATTCTTGTGTATCATGCATCTAACGCTTATGATGAGACAGTCATGCCCGTGGGTTAGTATGAGACGCGCTACTCTTATAAAGAGTGCAGTTTCATCCTCTCCACATGATTCTCAAGAAACAACAAGCCTAAATGCAGATATTGAATGTAGCTCTGTACTTGAAGACCGCACTTCCCCTACACCACCATCGCAGGTGCTTGCTCTAACTTCGCAGTGTGATATGTGGTTGCATGTTGCATACAATGTCTAGCTTGTAATGTTTCTAATTAGGGTAAATTGCATCAGCTTAGTTTACACATTATACCTGTGAATATGACATGCCTTCCTATTTTTGGTACACACTACATCTATGTGTTAACCATGTTCTTACATGAAACTACATCTCTTCTGTATCCTGCATCAATCACTTACGATGAGACACCTTTATTCGTTGCATATTGCATATTATTTCTAGCCTGTTGCTATGTATTGCTTCTAATTTGGTCAAATACATTTGTTAGGCCACCCTTTTAATTTGGCAGAGTGATATTGGTTTTCATCTTTCATATGGTTTCTAGCTTGCATTGCTTCTAACTAGTTCAAACACCTTGTGCTTAGTTTACACTTTATACATCATACATGTCAATATGTCATGCTGTCATGTTTTTCATACATATTCCATCCTCCTATCATGCGGCTATCTTACATGAAAGTAGTGTTCGTGAGTATCATGCATCAATGAGTTCTGAAGAGCAAATTTTATTCCTTTTTCTTGTGTGTTTGACTTGACAAGGCAAAATCAAAAAATAGGAAGTAAAAGAGTAAGGAAGGCGATGATGGTGGTTCTCTGCAGCAACATAAATGGAGCATCTGTACGGATTCTCCTTGTATGGCTAGTGCATTACAAGTTCCAAGTATTTGCTCCCCTACTCCACCATCCAAGGTGCTTGCTCTAACTTGGCAATGTGATATTTGGTTGCATGTTGCATATGGTGTCTAGCTTGTATTGCTCCTAATTAGTGTAAACTACATCTGCTTAGCTTACACATGATACGTGTGAATATGACACGCTTTCCTGTTTTTGGTACATACTATATCTATCTATCACACCATGTTCTTACATGAAACTACTCTCTTTTGTATCCTACATCAGTCACATATGATGGAACATCTTTAAGTTGGCAGTGTGATATTGGTTTGCATCTTGAATATGATTTATAGCATGTAGTGCTTCTAATTTGATGAACGCCACCTATGATGAGACAGTTTTAACTTGGCAGAGTGATATTGATTGCACCTTCCATATGGTGTCTAGCTTGTAGTGCTTCTAATTTGTTGAAGTGCCTTCTGCTTGGTTACCACATCATAGGTGTGAATATGTCAAGCCATCCAGTTTTTAGTACATATTCCATCCTCGTATCATGACTTTGCCTTTCATTAGAGTAGTGTTCGTCAGTATCATGCATGAATGAGTTCTGAAGAGCGATTTTTTTTCCTTTTTCTTGTCGGTTTGACCTCACAATGCAAAATCAATAAAGCGGAAGGAAATTGGTAAGGCATTGGATGATGGTGGTCCTTCCGAGCAACTGAAATGGAGGGTCTCTACAGATTATACTCCGCCATCCTCCCAACAAGATTCGCAAGACAACGCAAGGCTAGACAGTCAACGTAGTTGTGTAGATGATGAGCACATCTCCCCTACTCCACCATCACAGGTGCTTGCTCTAACTTGGCACTATTATATGTGGTTGCATGTTGAGTATGATGTCTAGCTTGTATTGCTTCTAACTTTGTTGAATTGCATCTGCTTACTTTACACATAACTAGTGGTGTGACCCGCGCATTTGCGCGGCTAGGTTTATAAAATATTACTAAAGTATGATTTGCGAATTTGAGACATGCACTTTAATAAAACGCAAATATATATAGATACATTTGCACAAAATATATGACATTTGTCTATTATTTTAACTGGCCAATCAAAATATGTTCATCTCATTGTCTATTTTTCTGAACTCCATACGTGTCATTTGAATGGCTGCCCAACGGCGAGAGTAAGTTGAGATAGTTGACCAGAAAACTAAATATCCTTTAGAAAAATACCTTGGTCTATCATAAATTTGTGATATACTGGATGTACGCCTAAATTCCATAAAGCATTTGGTCTTGCATAACATGACTTCCTTGCTAGGTTATTTCTGTATATATTAATAGTGCAGGTTAGAAAAGTTGCGTATAGAAGATTCATAGGATTGATTGAACTCTTTACGGAATTTTCCAACCAATAGTTAGATCTAAAATTTTGATTACTTAGGTAAAGATTCTTTTCTTCCTACACGCATCTCATTTACATGTGAATTGGAACTACTTGCACTGAAATTTATTTTATCAGTATAATATCACACATTCACATGATTCTATGTTCCTTTCATGTTCATCAATTTCTACTCATGCATGGAAAGTTTAACTATCCATATTACTTATAACATAGTTGTCATAATATTGTGTTGCTTTCTTTGTGCGATGCACTCGCACCAATAGATATCACATTAATACTAACTCGGTACAGGAAGGCAACATTGTGTCCATTCTACCCAAGAAGAACAATTTCCTTCTCGTGCATATCCAATCCTGATGATACATCTAATTCACATTTAATGTTTTTTCCCTTCCACAAAACTACATAAGCAACACATGGATGTAAATATGTGTACTCTTTTTTTCTTCTAGGTTGTCACTTCTTTGCCCCGTGTAGTTGACTTTTCTCGTTGATCTATGTGGAGTTTATGACCATCATTTTTTAATTTTTTTTTTCCAATGTAGTTTATTACTGATTAAACTATTTAAGTCACTTCTAGAGGATGTTTCTTACCTCTGCCGTTAGTACAAAAATATACTTTTCAGTATATATCTATTTTTATTTGTGGTTATGTTTAAAAGGTAGTGATATTCTTTATCTGCCTTATAATATATCTATACATAATTTGGTCAAAGTTCAGCTACATGAATTTTATATGGAGTTCACTCAAACTTATCTCCATAGTTTTACTGATTTCTTTTGCCAATTGTATACATCAAAATATAGTTTTTTCAATGAAAAAATGTTCAGTTATTTGGAAAGAAGATTTTCAGTAAAGAAGTATTTTTCTATGAAAAAATGATTATTTATTTGTAAAGAAGATTTTGAGTTTATGTCAATTGGTCAAAGCAAAAATTGCATCCACTTCAAAACCATGTTTGGGCACACACCGGTCTAGTCTCGATCGTTTGTATCTTATAATTTGACTACATCTTATGTACATATATATATTTCTAAAAAAACTTGATTTTTTATATTGCGAACAAAAATAATAGCTGCTAAAATAGGCATTATGCTTATAAGTTGGTGACCAGTGCTAAAATAGGCATTATGCTTATAAGTTGGTGACCAGTGCTAAAATAGGCATTATGCTTATAAGTTGGTGACCAGTTAGATAATTTAGGACCGGCTTAGGATCTGCTAAGTAAAAAATTATGGTGTGTTATATATATTTTATAGTTGATCTTTGGCCGCATACACTGGACATTCATTCTTCTGCTAGCCTATGTACTGAATCTGATGTCACAGTTGGTTGCGTGCATGTCCGCCTTTACTTTTTCTTGGCCGTTTTTTTCTTTATGGCCGGACTATTTCTTCTAGTAGTCAATATAGGAGATGCATGTCCGCCTTTACTCTTTCCAAGCGGGCTCTTTATTTTTTGCCGGACTATCTTTTCTTGCCGATAGAGGAGACCGAGTCCTTTTGCCACACATGCGCTGTTGTGTTAGACCGATTCCAATATACTTTCATATATTTTTATTAGCCCATTCTAGTAAAGTCTCAACTCTTATTATCTAGACCCACCACACAATTAGTGTTGTACACGTCCTTGCCATGTAGTACCTGATTTTAGACCGATTCCAATATACTTTCATATATTTTTTATTAGCCCGTTCTAGTAAAGTCTCAACTCTTATTATCTGGACCCACCACACAATTAGTGTTGTACACGTCCTTGCCATGTAGTACGCGATTTTCATTACACGTCCCTTTTCTAATGTATGTACGTGACAGCCTTCACACACGTCCATCAAAATATATGCCTATACACAATATTTGTATGTAACGTTATATAGTTAAATCTTGGCCGTCTATATTTAGGAGTTAACGGTTGACATAATTTAATCTGTGTGGATAAACGTGATGGCTTGTTTGCTTCTTGTCTTAAGTATATAATAGATGCCTGTGAATATGACACGTGTTCTTATATCAGACTACTGTTCTTACATATCCCGCATCAGTCACTTATGATAAGGCACCTTTAAGTCGCCACTTTGATATTGGTTGTGTCTTGCATATGACTTCTAGCATGTATTGCTTCTAATTTGTTAAAACGCCAGACAGTTTGAACTTGGCTGAGTGATATTGGTTGCACCTTTCATATGGTGTCTAGCTTGCAATGCTTCTAATTTGTTGAAATGCCTTCTACTTAGTTACCACATCATAGGTGTGAATATGTCACCCCGTCCTATTTTTTGTACATATTCCATCCACGTATCATGTGTTTGCCTTTCATCCAAGTAGTGTTCGTTAGTATCATGCATGAATGAGTTCTGAAGAGCGAATTTTATTCCTTTTTCTTATCAGTTTGACTTCACAATGCAAAATCAATACAACTGAAGGAAATTAGTCCAACAGTGGATGATGGTGGTCCTTCGGAGCAACTCAAATAGATGGTCTCTACAGATTTTACTCCGCCATCCTACCAACAAGATTCACAAGACAACACAAGGCTGGACAGTCAACGTAGCTGTGTAGATGAGGAGCACATTTCCCGTACTCCACCATCACAGGTGCTTCCTATAACTTGGCACTATTATATGTGGTTGCATGTTGCGTATGATGTCTAGCTTTTATTGCTTCTAACTTTCTTGAATTGCATCTGCTTACTTTACACATAATGCCTATGAATATGACACATGTCCTGTTTCTAGAACATACGTGTAGATGATGAGCACATCTCCCCTACTCCACCATCACAGGTGCTTGCTCTAACTTGGAACTATTATATGTGGTTGCACGTTCTCTATGATGTCTAGTTTGTATTGCTTCTGATTTTGTTGAATTGCATCTGCGTAGCTTACAACTTATACCTGCAACGATCACTTACCCATAAGACACATTTAACTTGGGAGTGTGATGTAGGTTACATCTCACATTGTCTTCTAGCTTGTACTGATTCTAATTTCTTGAAATGGCATTTACGACGAGACACTTTTTACCTGATAGGGTGATATTGGTTGCATGTTCATATGGTGCCTAGCTTTCATTTCTTGTAATTTTGTTGCAATGCCTTCTGCTTACTGTTTTTCATACATATTCCATGCTCCTACCGTATGTCTGAATATGCAATGATGTCTTTTTTTGTATATATTCCATCCTCCTATCTTGCGCTTGCCTTACATCAAAGTAGTGTTCGTCTGTATCATGCATCAAACAGTTATGCAGAGCTAATTTTATTCATCTTCTTTTGGTTTTGACTTCATAAGGCAATATCAGAAAATAGGAAGGAAAAGAGTAAGTTAGGGGTTGTTGGTGGTCCTCCGGACCGACGTGAACAGAGACTCTCTAGATTTGCCACGCTACTGCTAATGAAGTTGAAGTCCAAAGTCTACATGATGAGTTCATCTCCCATACTCCACCAACGCAGGTGTTTGCTCTAAGTTGACAGTGTGATAACTGGTTTCATGTTGCATATGTTGCCCGGCCTGTATTTCTTCTATTTTGATTAAATGTGCACCTGATGAGTTTATACGTTATACATGTGCATATGACATGCCTTTCTGTGTCTAGAATACACTACACCTATCAATCATATCATGTTCTTACATCAAAGTACTGTTGTTGTGTATTCCGCATCAGTCACTCATGATTGGATGCTTTTAACATGGCAGTTTGATAGTGGTTGCATCTTGCATTGATTTCTACGTTGTACTGCTTCTAAAATTTTGAAATCCCACTTATGACAAGACACTTCTAACTAGGCAGAGTGATATTGGTTGCATCTTTCATATGGTGTCTAGCTTGCATTACTTCTATTTTCTTGAAAATCCTTCAGCTTAGTTTACACATTGTAGCTGTGAATATGTCACACTGTCCTGTTTTTCTTACATATTCCATCCTCATACGGTTGTCTTACATCAAAGTATTGCTTGTCTGTATGATGCATCAATGAGTTCTGAAGAGCGATTTTATTCTTTTGTGTTGTGGGCACGGCTTGACATGGCAAAGTCAAAAAAGATCAAGGAAAAGAATATAGTAGAAAATGGTGTTACCCGTCAGGTGAAACGGAAAAGGATCTGCCCTCGAGATTGTGCTGGTACTTATAGTGCAGTAGAAGGTCCAAGTCCACCGGCTAAATCTACAAACACAGTATCACCTGCTCCACTAGCTGCAGCATCCGCTTCAACTTTACTACCATCTCAACGAGTTACTCATTTGTTTGCTCCAGAACTGGCCAGTGCCCAAGCTGCCTTCACACCTAACACTACTTCCGAAGCACTGCTGACACAACATGACTTGGCAAGATCAGATGAACCTCATGAGCAGCAACACCAAGATGGTACCTGACCGAGTCAAGTTGCAGTTGCATGCTCCTTTATATGTACTCTCACAGTTTGATGTGCACTAACACTTTCCATATTCGTTGTTGAACTAGCACCACGGCACAAGTGGAAACAGACATCATGGATAATGCTTGACAGATTAACAAAATCTAAAGGAGGAAGAATGGAGATCCATTTTGAGGCAGGTTTAAAAAGGCCATGTGATGCTACAGAGTCAGCCAAGTTAGTATCAGAGGCAGCCATTGTTGTTAGGTGTCATGCACGTATCCTCCCAACGTGGATCCAGTACAGGAATGAGAAAGACAATACCCAGTTTAACACCGTCCTTGGCCATTTATCCGTAAGTAATGTTATTCATCTCAATTTGTAATATTGTCTTGCTATGTGCCATACTTTCTAGCTTCCTCCAAATAAGACTCGCATTCTTTTTTCAACAGATGAGGTTCAAGTTGAATACGAAAGATGATGCAACTAAACAAGCATGCACTCATGTTTTTCAGTCTCCTCTGTGACAATATCGGTACCACCTTAGAAAATCTCACTTTGAAGGCAAGGCTAACAATAAAATTGCCCAAACAGCTCCAGTGGAAAATATTACAGATGAAGACTAGAAAGCCCTTGTTAAACATTGGTCTGGTCCAAAGTATCAAGTAGGGTATATGTATTTGATCAGACCACATATTCAACTTGTATTTATGTATGTGCCTTACAAGTGTATCTTCTTCTAGGCTAACTATTTGAAGAACAATACCAACCGTTCTAAAGTGAAATTCCAACACACAACAGGATCTCGTAGCTATATTGCACACTGTGAGGCTCTTGTAAATAGCTGCTAGTTCCTTCTTTTTTTGTGCCATGTTATCGTATCTATATTGAATTGTTCCAAATACAGAGGAAAACCCGTGCGGACCAAAAAGAACCTAAACCGAATGCAGTGCAAATCTTCAAGGATTGCCACACCAGCAAGATGAAAGGCATGAGCACACCACTTCAGGCCGTTGTTGTAAGTCCTTATCCTCCTGCCTTTGAACTGACTGGTACTGTGATGTGTTCATTTAACTGCTTGGTTTGCATCCAATGTCAGTTACTCTGTTCACTTTTATCCATAGTTTTCTTAACATATCATTTCACCTTACATGGTTTAAAAGAGATGAAGGATATTCTTTTGGTCTTGATCTGTAATCTAGTTGTGATGTTCACGTGCGCACACAATGATACGATAGCCTGTTTGTTTAATATTTTTTTGCCCATGATATGAATGATGTCATACTATGTTCATCCTACTTTAAACCATGTCTCTTTATCCTTAGATTTCAACAATGTGAGCAAATAGAAAATACAGTAGGCATGCTACATGGACATATGTTCCGAAAGTGATTTTATTATGTAGTTAGCACTACAATACATGCTAATGATTACAGTAGTTCACCAAAATAAGTTATGTATAAACGTGAAACCTTCTTTGTTTTTTTGTCTCATTAGTAACTTATCTGGTACACTAATCTACAAGTTCAAACTTTCAGCAAGCTCTGGAACAAATGATTGAACAGCCACAACCACCTTAAGGTGACGAGGCTACCGCAGGCACAATGTCACCTCTTGCTACAGTGCGTTAGTATCTCTCCACTAATAGTGCAAAAGGAACCTTCCTGTGTAATTTTGGGTTGGTTGTCAAGGTAACCTCGTCCAAATCGCCTACCGAACAAAATCTTCCAGCTAGATAGAGTGATATATCTGTGCTCCAGACACAAGTCCAATCCATAATGGACGTTGTGTCAGAAATAAGAATAGTGGTTGACAAATGTTGTGAAGATATGAATGGTTTTGAAACCAGACTATCAGACATTTGCTTCGTTGTTTAAGAGCAATGGCGGAAAAAAGGGGAAGATTGTGTTGCTCCATCAGATTCTACAGCCTGAAACATTAGCACTCAGGTCAAATGATCTATGCTTCTATACATCTGATGGTGCTTTTATCTGCAAGGACTATAAACTTTATGCCAACAGGCCTTTTGTTGTATGGTTGGAATTTATTTTGTTGTGATACAACATTTATGATGCTGCCAAAGGCTGCAGTAATTACGATGCTATTTTTGTATAATGTCGGTTTATCTTAGTAATGTATTCGGACGAAAGCTTCATAGGGGCCGAACATGCCAACATTCATCGGGCCCATTCCAGTTGGGCTAAAAACGATTCTGGGCCGAAACTTGCATGTAGCCCACTAAAAATATCTGGGCCTAAATCAGCATAAGCTTTCATATTTTCCTGGTAGGCATGTGCCCATAGTGGGCCTTTAACAGGCCTAAACATAATTTGGGCCCTCAGTAATAATAGGCCGTTTACAGGTGTAAATATCTCGAGCCCATAAAAAACATGGGCCTTTAATAGGCCAAAAGTAGATCGGGCCCTGATTGTGCCAAATAACCCACTGGTCTTAGCAGGCCGAAATGGTGGCCCATTTACAATGCGGATCATCCACAGGCCGAAATTCAGACGGGCCGTAAATGCGCCGACCTACTACACGGGCCTTTAACAGGCCAAAAGTTCGGTCGGGCTTGATTAGTGTCATTTTTATATGGGCCGTTAGTAGGCCCGATGTGGAGTTGGGCCGCATATTGCCCATGGATTTCGTCCGACATTAACAGGCCGAAAGTCACAATAGGCTGAAAGTGGCCCAAATCTATAGTGGGCCTCTAACATGCCGAATGTCAGACATGGCCGAATATGACCCATATCCTTCATTGTCGTTTATGGGCCGAAAGTTTCAATGGCCTATAAATGGGCCCAAATGATGCAGGGCCTTTAACAGGTTGGAAACACATCGGGCCGTAATTCGGCCCAAATACTTTGCGGACAGTTAACGGGCCAGAAGTGACCATGGGCCGCGATGATGACAAGTTTAGGACGGGCCGATTTGACACTAGCCGTACGGGCCTTAACTGAGAATGTTGGGCCTTTAACTAGACCAGCCCATTATGATCTGCAAAATATTGTGGGCCTTTAGCTGGGCCGGCCCATTATGGTCCGCTAAATCTTGTGGGCCTTTAGTTGGGCCAGCCCATTTAATCTTTATGGGCCACTTTTGGGCTGGTCCATGTGTCAACGTATCATAGGCGCATCTCGCCCATTGGATGAGTGACACCTGTGCCAACGCGGAGCTGACACGTGGTTCCGTCAGGCAATGGGAATTTTACACGTGGAAAATCGGCTTTGGTCGTGGCTATTAGATAGTTATCGGATCCAAAACCGAACCCGATAGCTTAATGGCGACCTGTTATGATCGATGCCACGTGTCGGTCACCCTTGACGAAAGCACTTCTATGACGCGCGATTTATTGTCATGGAAGTGGACACTTCCGTGATAATAATTTTGGTAATGTCATGGAACACTTCTACGACATCACATGTATGACTATCTTGATTCTCTCATAAAATTTTCATGGATGTACATGCATGATAGAAAACGTGACCTACTGTGACAAACACGTATCATCATGGAAGTGTATTTTTTTGTAGTGATTTCAATTGTTTCATAACATTTGCATTGAAGTGATCTTTTTTTCTAATGTAGTTTTCAAACTCATAAAGGCATTTACTAGGATGCATATTGTGAGGATTTTCATTATCATTGAACTTCATTAAAGAATTAACCTCTACCACCTTAGGCAGTGGTGGTGTATTAAGCCCATGTATTTCTTTAGTAGGAGGTAAAATTTGAACATCCTCAGCTTTAATACCTTTTTCCTTCATAGATTTCTTTGCCTCTTGCATATCTTCAGGACTGAGATATAATATACCCATATTCTTTGGAATGGGTTTAGGCGGTGGTTCAGAAAGAGTCCAATCATCATAATTTTTCAATATATTATTCAATAATTCCTTAGCTTTCCCAACAGTTTGTTCCCTGAAAACACAACCAGCACAACTATCTAGGAAATCCCTGAAAGCATCGGTTGTCCACTATAGAAGATATCAAGTATTTCATTTTTCTTAAGAGGATGATCAAGCAAAGCATTAAGTAACTGGCAAAGCCTCCCCAAGCTTGTGGAGACTCTCTTCTTTAGTTTGCACAAAGTTAAGTATTTCCTATAATGCAGCTTGTTTCTTATGAGCAGGAAAATATTTTTCAGAGAAGTAATAAATCATATCCTAGGGACTACGCACACAACCAGGAGTAAGAGTATTATACCAAGCTTTAGCATCACCCTTTAATGAGAACGGAAATTATTCGAGAATAAAGTAATAGCGAGTTTTCTCATCATGAGTAAAAAGGGTGGCTATGTCATTCAACTTAGTAAGATGTGCCACAACAGTTTCAATTCATAACCATGGAAAGGATCAGATTCAACCAAAGTATTTAACTCTGGGTGGACAGAGAATTCATAATCCTTATCATCAATAAAGATAAGTGAAGTAGCAAACTTAGGATCACATTTCATTCTAGCATTCTGAGATTTTTCTTTATACTTGCATAATAATTTCTCTAGATCATCTCTATCCTTACAAGCAAGAATATCTCTAGTTGTATCCTTATTCATAACATAACCTTGTGGTACCTTAGGTAATTCATATCTAGGAAAGCTAGTTCTAGCAGGTGTTTCAGGAGTTAAAGTTTTAAAATCAACATCAGATTCAACAACATCATGTTGTATTATTCTAGCAATTTTTCATCAAGAAATTTACCAAGTGGCACATCATCATTATCAAGCAAGGTACTAGCTGTAGGGTAACGCAGCAGAAAACAAAAATTTCCGACCTACGCACCAGCCCAGGACCACTATGGAGACTGCATACAAGCTTTCATCTTTTTGTTACCGACTCGTAGCGCAGCTGAAGTAGAGTCGATGATGATCGGTGGTGCAGATCCCCGTAGCTAAGATTTACAACCTTCCAACCGCAAGGATGGACACCCTCATCCGCCCCACGAACAGCCCTTTGGGAGGCGGTCGGACAGTCCCTCGGACGGTGTCGCGGACAGCCCTTCGGGAGGACACTCAAAACTCGGAGGGTCACTCGGACAGCCCTTCGGGAGAACCTTCGAAACTAGGACGGTCACTCGGACAGCCCTTCGGGAGGCACTCTCGAACTAAGACCGAAACTATGATCTCTCTACAGAGTTGCACACATACGGTGTCATCTATCCAGCAGGGCTTCGCCGTCCAGAACTAGTTCCCACTAGAACCCAGACAACCTTTCGGCTCTACGAAACTATTTCGCAGGGAGGGAGAGAGAAGCCAGATCATTGCATGGCACTTGTATGAGAGCAAGGGATGAGTGTGGAGAGTGCCTCTCCACCTCTATTTATAGGAAAACCCAAGGGGTAGGGGCACATGAAAAAACCCCAAAATGCCCACACTTTATGTCACACATAAAGGGCATAAAGGGATGTAAAGTGGATCCCCATGTAGGAGCTGCACCCTCCAATGTCCCACCTTCATGGGGGGCCCCAAATGGGGTTCCTTGATCCCCAAGTCCTTCTAGAAGCCTTTTGGGAAAAGCCCCAAAAGGTGGCTTTCCATAAATATCCCAAAAAGCACTTTCACTATTCATGACGACATTTTTCAGCATCCGTTCAAACTAAAAATATTTATGTGGGCTTAGAACATTTACGGTACCCACCAAAATGATTTTCATCGTGTTCCAAAACAATTTCGGTTTAGTGATATTCATCTGCGAAAAGCATCTGAAGTGGTTCCGGCAGGTCCGGAGCATATCCGGTTATTATCCCAGAAAATTCCAGAAAGCTTCCAGAATGATTCTGGCACCCTTCAAGAGTTCTCAGGCTTGTGCCAAAACCAAACTTAATGGTATCCCCTGAAACAACTTTTCAGTTTCACCGAAACTCATCCGATGACCTCTCTCTGCAAAACCTTTTCCGGTGGCCGAAACTTTTCCGGTGTCCGAAACTTTTTCGGTGATTTTCTCTCAGACTCCTTGTCTAGTGTTTAGCAAATAGATGACCCTTAAGTGTGTGACCCTATAGGTTCGGTGAAGTATAGACATGACCGGAACCCTTTCCGATCAATGATCAACATCGGAGCCGTGGACACCCATATTGACCCCTATACCCACAAGAATGAATATTCGAGTGAACCTCCAGTTGCCGTTTGCTATTCCTATTGCTTCGCGATATGTTACAAATACCCAAGGTGAGACATGTTGGCATTCCCGTGGATCAACAACTTGTCCACTATGATAGTTACCTCGTTACCGGTGTTGTTCTCTTTTCTCGTTACCGTGTTCCGGCATCCCCGTGATCAAATCACAAAGTGTCTGGCCAGACGATGATGGATACCGTAACACCGAGAGGGCCTAGAGATATCTCTCCATCATTGGAGGATAAAATCCCAATCTTGAGCTATTATGTTACTTGACATACTTTTCCATGAACCCGTAAGCCGCCGTAATAGCCACCCATTTGTGGATGACGTTTAACAAACCCCAAAGTTCATGAAGCAAGCATGAAGAAACTCGATACTCTCATGGTCTAAGGAATCATGCAAACGTTAACCATCTCTGTGTTATTTACCATTAACTTGTGACAAATGAATCTCATAGCATAACATCAAACCGGGTCGATTCAACACAAATGTTCTCTTAACATTGTGCCCTCAAAATTGCTGGCATAGACATGCCCACGATTAGGAAAACAGAACCATCATGCAAAACTTGAGCTAGTCTTAGAGGCCAGACTAGGAATACATTTTACCGTTTGTTATTCCACACGTGCATGTGAGTCTTCCTCTGAGCCTCGTGGTTATTGCAGACCCGAGAACCATAACAGTTATAGCATGGAACATAAACATAATTATGAACATGGAGATAAATAAGAGCATTTATTATTGCCTCTAGGGCATATCTCCTATAGACTCCCACTTGCACTAGAGTCAATAATCTAGTTTAATTCTAATGCACTTCACACTTGTGGCACACTGGTGTAAATATGCTTCGCTTGTGGTATAGCCTGATGTCCAACGGATCTGACGACTTCAACTCCGTGTGTATCTCTGCATATCCTCATGTTTTCACACTTTCACAAAATTCATATTTTGTGCTGACTTGGCTTTGTATATATGTGAATCATTGGTCGAAACCTGATTCCTCAGACTGAGCTATGGAGCAACTATCTGCAATAGTGTCCCATTGACCAAAGCCTTCTTGGTACCATACTTAAGTTTGTGAATGAACTATATGATTAAACATCTTGTTTGTCGCTTCTAAAGCGGCAACATATTTCGCCTCTGTTATAGAATTCGCCACAATAACTTGTTTCGAACAATTTCCAACTAAATGTGCCACCGTATTGTGTGTTACACAAAACCCTCAATTTAAATCGAAAATCGCATGGAGAAAAGATGAAGACTGTATCGATGTAACATTTTACAACGAACTCTTCATGATCTCCACTTGCAAGAAAACATGTCATCAGTGCTACTTTAGTAATCAATGACCATTTTCACTGTTGTCCCATGATCTGTACTTTTGATCACTTTGGTATCTATACTCGCAACAGCTTGGGAGTATTGGACATATCTGGTGGTTTTACATACCATGGAATACATGATTAATCCAAACACAGGAGTGTGTGGAATCTCCATCATGTATTTTGCTCATCAGTGTTTTGGGACACCGATTCTTGCAAAAACTCTTTCCATGTGACTTTGGCAAGAATCACTCCTTCTCGTTCTTAGTGCTAAACGGTTTTAGCATCTTGTCAATATGTATTTTGTCTTAGCCCCATTAGGTAAATCTATCTCCATAGATCATTATGCCTAATATCAAGGCTATTTAGCCCAAGCACTTCATCAAAAAACTATCTTCAAATGAAGTCCTAATTCGTGTCAAGAAATTTATTTCCAATTAACAATGTGTCAAGCACACAAGGTTTTCAGAAATAGTATTATGCTCCCACTTACTTTCTTGAAACCACAAGCATCTTCGTTACCCATTGATGAAGTCAAACCCCTTTGACCATTCCATCAAAAATGAAGATTCCAACTCCATTTTGCTCTCTTCTGTCCATTGCTAGAACTCTGAAGTTTGCATACTTACTAACATCCTCTGGACCGACAAAATACTTTGGATTGTATAACATACAAGTCCTAGATTGTATTTACATTTCATGGAAATTCGTTTGTCATCCATGTTTCCTATCTCATGTTTGAAATATGTATTAATTGCTAGTTTAACTGAAACCGAATTTAAGCAATGCTGCGGTGACACAATCTCATTGTAGCTAACTCCTTGAACTTGCTATTGCAACAAGTCGAGCTTAATGGATAACACATTTTTATCCGTATCAGTTTATAGCCCCATTACAATCCGTTAGACTCTAAGTCTTTTGGAGGGTTTATCAAGATTTAAATCTTGAATCATTTATGGAAACTATCTCGGATTATATTGGCATTTAGCCAATTCTGGAGTCAGGGCCCATCAACGCTTCTTTTTGTATTATAGGTATACCGTTATCTAACAACTATATCTCGTTTGCGCACCTGAGAGGTTTGCACGAGCCTTGCCTACGTGGTTCAGCTATAAGTTTGACCGAAGTCCATACATTTTAATGTAGAGACTTTCGTATCAGTCATAGTAGGAAACTCTAGAATTACTTCCAAGGTTCCTTTCCTTTGATCTAATGACGAAGGTACTGTTATCTCCTCGAGTTGCACTGTCCTCCCAATCACCTATTTGAAAGAACAATTTTCTTCAAAATCACACCATTCTTTGTGGCAAAACTTTTTGCCTCGGTATAGTGGTGGGGGAATACCCAATAAATTTGGATAACCTACAAAGTAGCACTTGCCTGATTTGGAATAGGTTTGTAACCTTTTACACAAGCCCCATATTCCAAATGTTAAGAAAAGATATAACATGGTTGGGCGTACCATACCATGCCGTCATTTCAACAAACCTGATGGAGCTCTTTTCAGTGTAAAAGCCGCAGTCTCTAAAGCATTACTCTTTAAAAGTTATAATCGCAAATTTATTTATGTCATCTTTGATCTTACCATGCCATAAATGGTTTGATTACATCGTCGCAGACATTCCACTCATAGTGGTGTTCCGGGAGTTGTAAGTTATGAAACTCTTTTCACAACTCACCAGACATTCGCTAAACTTGTAATTCAGATATTCCTTTCTGCAATCAAATTGCAGAAACATAATTTTCTTGTTACAGTAACTTGTACTTCATTTTTGAAAACCTTTTGAATCATTTCAAAAGATCCAGACTTACGTCTCATCAAGCAAATATCCTTATATCTACTTGAGTCATTTCTGAAGATATATAAATCCACTACTTGCAACAACATTTATTGAACTACACACATCAAAATGTATGATCACCAATAAGTTTGTTGCTCGTTCTTTATGGCCTATGAACGGTAGTTTCATTAGCTCCTGAAGTATTATAAATACTAGTAGGCGAAATTGAGATCAAAGAATTAATTTAGTAGATTGTGTTTTACGTATATGTTTTAAAATCCAAAATGAAAAAAAAGAAAACATGTTGATTATAGAAAAATTAGGAGGAACCTAGAATTAGAGTCTTATTCGGAGGAAAGTTGCAAGTGTCACATGATTCAAAATCAAACAACTTCAAAATCCATCATAATGGAATTTTTTCCATGCGGGTTTCTCCAATGTGACCAAATGCAGTGCCGCACATGTGTGGTATTCTCATAGTCTTGCTAAATTCAGCGTCAGTGTTATGGATGTATTATTTTACCATCAATATTCATAACATACATCCCATCTTGGATGGAAGCATGGACCTTCATGTTATTCATAATACTGAACAACAATTGTTCTTTTATGAACAACCCTTTTGCAATAAACATTGTGCAATGGGCTAGAGTGTAAGAAACTCATGAATTATGAAAGTAAATACAGAGGTAATATATTAATATCATTATTCATAACATACATCCCATTCATAATGAAAATATGGCCCTTATGTTTATTCATAATACTGAACATCAAAATTTCTCTTATGAAAAACCTTCTTGCAAGATACCTTATGCAAAGGGATAGAGTGTGTAAAGCTCTAAAATGAATTATGAAAGAAAATACATAGGTAATACACCGATGGAAGGTATAGTAACTTTTACTATGTTCCCAACACGTATTAAAACCTCATTCCTGGCTAGTCTTTTGAGGCCATAGTAGCTCTTACATCGATTCACGACAGAATGCAATCGAGCGGGTATCTTTGTGATTAACTCACAATACCCAAAGATTAGTGATTAACATGTTTAACCATAATTCCCAAGAACTATATCTTTGACCAGCCTTCTATACATCAAAAACTTGTATGACATTCATACATGAGCTGGACATTCCAGTCTTCTTTCTTTCTGCCTTTATACTTCTAATAGTTTAACTTTTAGTATTTCTCCTACTCTCAGAAGAAGCACCCAACTTAAGAGTGGCGTTTAGCCCTGGACATCCTAGGGGTGTAAGTCATACTAACACCCTTTGGACACTTCCTTTCTCTTTAAGTTGTTGTTTTATTCACCTTTCATCATGTGACAGGCGTTCTTCTGGATCCCTCTCTTATCAGTCAAATGCCCAGTAAGCACTTTACTAATCCTTTGCAAACAAACATTGCTTTGTTTGTATCTGAAAACGATTTTCAGTTCCATGAATATCACATAACTATCCCAAACTTTCGAAGTTCTGGTCTCATGGAAGCAAACATTTTGCACTTGAGCGTAACGGAATTCTAGCTTTTGGATCGAAGGACGAGAGTCTCATCATCCGTAGCATTTGCGGGAGGATACCGAAAGCATGCGATAGGACAAAGTCCTTCTCGGCACTCTTGAGGACAATCCTCACATTATGTTTACCAATCGTAAAGTTTTAACCAGATACTAAACAGCTATTCCATTTTAATAATGAAGGTGGAAACGCGAGCCATTATTCTACAACTATTTTTCAAGAAACACTTAGATAGTGTTCATAATTAATTGCACTGAGAATTAAACATGTTAATTCAACAGTGTGCTCCCACTCAAATCAATATCTCTCAAAATTTATTATGAGTGATACAAGACCCACATTTCGATTCAACGCCATTGATGTGGACATCACTAATGACGAGAATTTCAATTGGTAGGCAAACTTGCCGATCACATCTCCATGTGACTCTTGTTCATCTTTTGATGGGTGTGTTCCCAGCTCAGGACGATCCTGCCTGAACATCAACGACAACCAAGTGATTTTGCTGCGAGGTCTGACCTCACCTGCCTCATTCCTCTCGATTCGTTCGTACCCATGTGGACATGGCGCACCCCGAAAAGATACGAATTACAGATGGTGCTACACTTGGGTGAACACTAACGACTTTGATATTTTGAAGTGAGAGATCACCCTAAGAAAAAGCGACTACCGTGCAATCAAGAAGGGTGCATCATATGAGATAAACATCTCAGGCAATTCATAATAGCATGATATGGTATAGTCCTTTTTGACGGAGAAGTCTTTCATTTCTTCGTCTTCGGCATTTGCGTCGGTGTTCACCTTCGCGAAGATGGACACCACCTTGTTGATGCACCAGATAATATTGCTATCTCTATATCTAATAAAATAATTGCATTACTTAAGGTTGACACGCAGGTCATTAAAGTGACAATCATATGGCTCCAACCATCATGTCGAATCATGACACGCAGGTCATGTTAATCAATTTACATCATATAGTTATCTCATGCGTAATCAAATTATTATGAGCACTGCTATACCACATCACATACACATGCAAACCCTCCTTCAAAACCAAGTTAGACGCCTCTAATTGGTTCACACAAAAAAGGTTTTACATGGCTTCTAAGGTTTCAAAACAAACTGAAGCTACCTACGTCCATCATCAAGTATGATTTATTCAAGTTGCTAGATTAACTTTGCAGGGTGTATGAAACACGGGATAATAAAATCTCGAGCCCCATACTGAACTTCATCATACGCATGACCCTCGTGCAGATCATATCTGCATTGCCCTTTTGTCTGCAAAACATCCATCTTTCTTTAACTATGGTGGAACCCAAAGAACTGTTAGCACTTCACTGATCTGTCAATCAGCATACTCAGGAGTGGCATGAAAGGATCCCGGATTGCTAGAACTTTGTGAGATTCCACCATGCCGTCAAGATCAGGGTTATGCAAATTCAAGGGAAGCAACATGAACATCGGGTAACAGATTTCATCTGTTACCTGCACAAATAATTTTCAGTAATAGAACTCATCTACTACAAATTATATTGTGCAACACCCATACATCTCTATGTATTCTAGATCGCAACCTGCATCTACGCATAGCATGAATCTTCATGCCATTGTAGGGTAACGCAGCAGAAAACAAAAATTTCCGACCTACGCACCAGCCCAGGACCACTATGGAGGCTGCATACAAGGTTTGATCTTTTCGTTACCGACTCGTAGCGCAGCGGAAGTAGAGTCGATGACGATCCGTGGTGCAGATCCCCGTAGCTAGGATTTACAAACTCCCAACCGCAACGATGGATACCTCATCCAGACAACAAACAGCCCTCCGGGAGGCAGTCGGACAGTCCCTCAGACGGTGTCGCGCACAGCCCTTCGGGAGGACCCTCAAAACTCGGACGGTCACTCGGACAGCCCTTCGAGAGAACCTTCAAAACTGGTACGGTCACATGGACAGCCCTTCAAGAGGCACTCTCGGACTAAGACCGAAACTATGATCTCTCTACAGAGTTGCACACATACAGTGTCATCTATCCAGCAGGGCTTCACCGTCCAGAACTAGTTCCCACTGGAACCCAGACAGCCTTTCAGCTCTATGAAACTATTTCTCGGGGAGGGAGAGAGAAGACAGATCATTGCATGGCACTTGTATGAGATCAAGGGATGAGTGTGGAGATTGCCTCTCCACCTCTATTTATCAGAAAAAACCCAGGGGGTAGGGGCACATGAAAAAAACCCAAAATGCCCACACTTTATGTCACACATAAAGGGCATAATGGGCATAAAGGGATGTCAAGTGGAGCCCCATGTAGAAGCTGCACCCTCCAACGTCCCATATTCATGGGGGGCACCCAAAGGGGGTTCCTTGATCCCCAAGTCCTTCTAGAAGCCTTTTGGGAAAAGCCCCAAAAGGTGGCTTTCCATAAATATCCCAAAAGGCACTTTCACTATTCACGACTGCATTTCTCAGCGTCCGTTCGAACTGAAAATATTTATGTGGGCTTAGAACATTTCTAGTACCCACCAAAATTATTTTCAACACATTCCAAAACAATTCCGGTTTAGTGATTTTCATCTGCGAAAAGCATCTAAAATGGTTCCGGCAGCTCCGGAGCATATCCGGTTATTATCCCGGAAAATTCCAGAAAGCTTCTAGAATGATTTTAGCACCCTCCAAGAATTATCAGGCATGTGCCGAAACCAATTTGACTTAATGGCATCCCCTGAAATAACTTTTCAGTTTCACCGAAACTCATCCGGTGACATCTCTCTGCAGAACCTTTTCCGCTGTCCGAAACTTTTTTGGTGATTTTCTCTCAGACTCCTTGTCTAGTATTCAGCAGATAGATGACCCTTAAGCGTGTCACCCTACAGGTTCGGTGAAGTATAGACATGACCGGAACCCTTTCTGATCAATGATCAACATCGGAGCCGTGTACACCCATATTGACCCCTATACCTACACGAATGAATATTCGAGTGAACCTCCAGTTGCCGTGTGCTATTCCTGTTGCTTCGCGATATGTTACAAATACCCGAGGTGAGACATGTTGGCATTCCCGTGGATCAACAACTTGTCCACTATGCCAGTTACCTCATTATCGGTATTGTTCTCTTTTCTCGTGACCGTGTTCCGGCATCCCCGTGATCAAATCACAAAGTGTCTGGCCAGACGATGATGGATACCATAACACCGAGAGGGACCACAGATATCTCTCCATCGTCGGAGGAGCAAATCCCAATCTTGAGCTATTAAGTTACTTGACATACTTTTCCATGAACCTGTAAGCTGTCGTAATAGCCACCCATTTACGGATGACGTTTAACAAACCCCAATGTTCATGAAGCAAGCATGAAGAAACTCAATACTCTCATGGTCTAAGGAATCATGCAAACATTAACCATCTCTGTGTTATTTACCATTAACTTGTGACAAATGAATCTCATAGCATAACATCAAATGTTCTCTTAACATTGTGCCCTTAAAGTTGCTGGCATAGACATAGGAAAACAGAACCATCACGCAACACTTGAGCTAGTCTTAGAGGCCAGACTAGGAATACATTTTACCGTTTATTATTCCACACGTGCATATGAGTCTTCCTCCGAGCCTCGTGGTTATTGCAGACCCGAGAACCATAGCAGTTATAGCATGGAACATAAACATAATTATGAACATGGAGATAAATAATAGCATTTATTATTGCCTCTAGGGCATATCTCCTACACTCGCATCATCATAAGCATCATTCATAGTAGAAGTAGCATCATCAATAAATTGTGACATATTAGAATAGATAGCATATGGTGGTGTTACAAGTTTACTCATCACAAAGGGTGAATCTAAAGCAGCACTGGATGGCAGTTCCTTACCTCCCCTCGTCTTAGAGGGATAAATCTTAGTATTTGGATCCTTCAGATTCTTCATAGTGATAAAATGATAATAATCCCAAGTGACTCAACAAATATAGCTATGCTCCCCGGCAACGGCGCCAGAAAAAGATCTTGATAACCCACAAGTATAGGGGATCGCAACAATTTTCGAGGGTAGAGTATTCAACCCAAATTTATAGATTTGACACAAGGGGAGCCAAAGAATATTTGAAGGTATTAGCAGCTGAGTTGTCAATTCAACCACACCTGCAGATTATTTATCTGCAGCAAGTAGTCAGTAGCAAAGTAATATGATAGTTTTGATAGTGGTGAGAGCAGTAACAGTAACAGTAACAGCGATAGCAGTAATTATGTAGCAATTGTAACAGTGATGATAGCAGTAGTAACTTAGCAAGAACAATGTAGGATAAATTCGTAGGCATTGGATCAGTGACTTGTTGGATGATATTCATCATGAGACAGTTATAACCTAGGGCGATACGGCACTAGCTCCAGTATATCGATATAATGTAGGCATGTATTCCATAAATAGCCATACGTGTTTATGGAAAGAACTTGCATGACATCTTTTGTCCTACCCTCCCGTTGCAGCGGGGTCCATATTGGAAACTAAGGGATACTGAGGCCTCCTTTTAATAGAGAACCAGAACAAAGCATTAACACATAGTGAATACATGAACTCCTCAAACTACGGTCATCACCGGGAGTGGGCCCGGTTGTTGTCACTCCGGGGTTGCCGGATCATAACATGTAGTTGGTGACTATAACTTGCAAGATCGGATCTAGAACATGGATATAATGATGATAACATAAACGGTTCAAATCTGAGTTCATGGCACCCGGGCCCAAAGTGATAAGCATTAAGCATAGCAAAGTCATAGAAACATCAATCTAAGAACATAGTGGATACTAGGGATCAAGCCCTAACAAAACTAACTCGATTACATGATGAATCTCATCCAACTCCTCACCAACTAGCGAGCCTACGAAGGAATTACCCACTCCCGGTGGGGAGCATCATGGAATTGGTGATGGAGAAGGGTTGGTGATGACGAAGAACAAAGATCCCCCTCTTCGGAGCCCCAAATGGACTCCAGATCTGCCCTCCCGGGGAAGAACAGAGCTTGACAGCGGCTCCATCTCGTGTATCGCGATAATTCTTTCTCCCTGTTTTTTTCTGGAAAAATAGGAATATATATCGTCGGTTTTAGGGTCTGCGGGGCCACCAGGTGGGGACAACCCACCTGGGCGCGCCTGGGGAGGGGGGCGCGTCCTGGTGGGTTGTGCCCACCCAGGTGCCCCTCTTTGGTAGGTCTTGGCTCCAGAAATTCTCTTTAATTGTATAAAAATTCCTCGCAAAGTTTTGTTCCATTCCGAGAACTTTTATTTCTGCACAAAAACAACACCATGGTAGTTTTACTGAAAACAGTGTCAGTCCGGGGTTAGTTTCTTCCAAATCATGCAAATTATAGTCCAAAACAAGAGGAAAAACATTTGGAAAAGTAGATACGTTGGAGACGTATCAGGCCGCTGATTTCATTACATGTCTTGCACCTGTTTATTCCCAGTGGGTGACCATCACTGTCCTTCTCAGGCTGTGGCTTACTATTTTTTTCATCATTTTTCTCCTTGCATGCAACCATTTTCTGGGTTGCCTCACCCCCTTTCTTCCTTCCTCTTGTGTTTGAAACAGGAGGTGGAAGAATTGTTTCTTTTTTTATGGCACCGGTTGTGTTGTGTTCGGTATTTTCTACTTGCTCGGTATTATTGTCATGCTGGGATTTCTCTGCTTGCTTTAGTTTTGCTTCTTCTTCTTCTTCTTCTTCTTCTTCTTCTTCTTCTTCTTCTTCTTCTTCTTCTTCTTCTTCTTCTTCTTCTTCTTCTTCTTCTTCTTCTTCTTCTTCTTCTTTGTTGAGCACATCAACTTCCTCGATTAGTGCCCTTATACCAGGCAACGCTATGTGGCACCCAGCGTCGGACCTTGTCGCTCTGTTTGCAAGGTCCATTGCTGTTTCTGTCAGCAATTTTCAATGGCAAAAAAGTGAGCTTCAATCTGGTGTTGTTTGTTCGTAGTCTCTTCTGTCAAACGTTGCATTTGATCTTGTGTTCTGGGTGTATCTTTTCATGATGTACACCTTAGGAATCTTGAGTACTCTTAGGTGAGAAAGCATGCGTAACACAAGGACGCAAAAGAGCCCTGTAGACAACACATGTTTTCTTTGTTTTGTAAGTGAACTGCATGAAATTAATAAACACAATTTTTTTGTTCTTGTTATTTGTTCATCTTAAATAAGTGAACTTCACTTGGTTTTTGTGAATTACTCAAGCATGTGGGATTTTAATGTTCAGTAAGTGATCTTTCATGCATGACTATCAGAAATTAGGATTTTATTTGCTAGCGAGTCGCATCTGTGTGTGTCCAGAGTTTGCACTCACATTCGTAGACACCTTTCTCTTCATTGGCGACCACTTGGAAATTATGCCTTGCCTAGTCAAATGCATCCAATTTGTTGTAGTGGTGTACGAGGTACTTTGTCAGGTTCTCAGGGCACCGTTCTGCTCTGAATGCAGTGCTGCGGTAGAGTGTTTCTTTGAAATATGCAAAAACTGCCCTTGTATACACTTTTGATAGCTGAACTTCGAACCCAAACTGGGTTGTTGTCTTTACCTCTGACTACATGATCAGAAAATGCAGCGTTACGATCAAGAGAAATAAAAATTTTGTTTGTTTTTGTAGTTATATTTTGCAGTTTTGATGGACATTTTGTTTTACCTCATTTGCTACTATCTCTGCGTGCTCGACGGCCTTCCTGGGATAAATGCACTTGTCCACCTGCTGAGCAAATAGATGGAGATCATCCTTCTCTTTGACAAAGTTTTTCTTCAATATGCGGTTCAATGTCTTGCTTCTCTGCGTGGAAGTCATCCGAGCATAGAAAATTTCCTTGTAGTAAGCCGAGATCCACTCGTGCCTGTCATCCCACAATGAATTCATCACTTCGTTGTTTTGCAAGTTGTATTTCTGGATGAGGTCCTTCCATGCCCGTTCAAAGTCTGACGGCATTAGTGGGTTGTTCAGCACCGCATTGAGGTCATCCTTGAGTTTCTCGTGCGCCTTATACAGCAAGGCGAGGTGGTCTTTGTACTTCTTCATGATATGCCACTGACACAACTTATGTAGTGTATCTGGGAGGATAATTTTTGATGCTGCCTTCATCAAAGAACACTGGTCTAAGAAGGCAGAAATAGTGTTTTTTTATTAAGTTGTTTGTGTGTAAGATAGACGGAAGAAATATAAGTGTACCAAACAAACGTAAGTATACAGGTGTTGTTGTTTTTTTTGTACTTGTGAGCATACAGATTGGCGGCTTGTTGTTCATACACCTCAGAAATGTTTTGAAAACCCACTCGAACGATGGTATTGTTTCATCTTGCACGAGGGCAACGACAAATATGGTGCTCTGTAGATGATGGTGCACTCCCACGAAGACTCCCAGCGGCATGTGGAATTTGTTAGTTTTATATGTCGTGTCAAATGTAACGCAGTCTCCTAAATCTTCATAGGATCCTTTGCAGCTTGCGTTGGCCCAAAAGACGTTTCTTACACGGTTATCTACATCAACGTCATAATCAAAGAAGAACTCTGGGTTTATCTTCTACATCTTCTCGAAGAAATCCAGAAGTTTCTTGACGTCATATTGGGACTCTTCTCTGGCAAACTTCTGTTTCCTGCATTTCAAACGCAATGCAAACTCATCTCATCAAACAGGAAATAATTACCGACATAATGCTCAAGTGATATGCTCTGTGATGTGCTTACTTGTTTACCCAGTCGTGGCTAGTATGTCCCATGTATTGCAGACCACCGGACATACGCGACAGCATTGACATCATCTGAACATGTGTGTGGTTGTCCAGCTGCATGTCTTTCACCGACTGGTCAATCAAAGGATCATCTCTTTTGTGCGATCGCATGTGCAAAAGCATCCCGAGGCTTTCCAGCATCTTGTGATTGTGGTTGAGTTCACAAATTTGCCATCCTTCCTCTTTTTGACTCTAATTTTTGCCTTGCAGTCAATCATTTTTGATGTCTTCTCACGTTTCCGGTCATAATCTGACAAAGTTTTCTTGAGCATCCCTTCTCTTGAGTAGACAATGTAGGCATTTGTCTTGTGTTTCCCCTCTTGCATATGCCAAACCCTTCATATCTTACATAAGTGTTATAAAGTACCATGCCTTGTCGTAGCTGGTGAACTTCATTCCAGCGGCAGGTATGAGGTTCAGCGGCATGCTTTTGTTTGGGAATGTAGTATTTCAAAATTTTCCTACGATCACGCCAGATCTATCTAGGAGAATCATAGCAACGAGCGGGGAGAGTGTGTCCACGTACCCTCACATACCGAAAGTGGAAGTGTTTAGTAACGCGGCTGATGTAGTCGAATGTCTTTGTGATCCAACCGATCCAGCACCGAAAGTATGGCACCTCCGCGTTCAGCACACATTCATCACGATGACATCCCTCGATCTCTTGATCCAGTTGAGGACGAGGGAGAGTTCTGACAGCACCACGGTGTGGCGACGGTGATGATAAAGTTACCGGCGCAGGGCTTCGCCTAAGCACTATGACGATATGATCGCGGTGTGTAAATGTGGAGGGGGCACCGCACACAGTTAAGAGAAACTTGTGTGTTCTAGGGTGCCCCCTGCCCCCGTATGTAAAGGAGGGGAGGGGAGGCCGGCCGTCCTTCCTAGGGTGCTCCAGGAGAGGGGAATCCTACTAGGACTCCAAGTCCTAGTAGGTTTCCACCTAAGGAAGAGGGGAAGAAGGAAGGAAGAGGGGAAAGGGAAGGAAAGGGGGGCGCCGCCCCCTTCCCCTAGTCCAATTTGGACCGAAGGGGGGTGCGTCCAACCCCTCTTGGCCCTTCCTCTCTTCCCACTAAGTCCCATCAAGGCCCATTAGTTCCCCCCCCCTCGGGGGGGGGGGGGGTTTGATAACCCTCCGGCACTCCGATAATTATCCGGTACCTCTGAAATGCATCTGATGTCTGAATAACATCGTTCAATATATCAACCTTTATGCCTCGACCATTTCGAGACTCCTCGTCATGTCTGTGATCTCATATGGGACTCCGAACAAACTTCGGTCATCAAATCATATAACTCATAATACAAATCGTCATCGAATGTTAAGCGTGCGGACCCTACGGGTTCGAGAACTATGTAGACATGACCGAGACACATCTCCGGTCAGTAACCAATAGCGGAACCTGGATGCTCATATTGGCTCCTACATATTCTATGAAGATCTTTATCGGTCAAACCGCATAACAACACACGTTGTTCCCTTTGTCATCGGCATGTTACTTGCCCAAGATTCGATCGTCGGTATCATCATACCTAGTTCAATCTCGTTACCGGCAAGTCTGTTTACTCTTTCCATAATGCATCATCCCGCAACTAACTCATTAGTCACATTGCTTGCTATGCTTATAGTGATTTGCATTACCGAGAGGGCTGAGGGAGTCCTGGATTAAGGGGTCCTCGGCTGTCCCGACTATGTGACGTGGGCCGGACAAGACAAAAGAGTTCGTCCCGTGTCCAGATGGGACTCTCCTTGTTGTGGAAGGAAAGCGTGGTGTTCGTATATGTAGATTCCTTTCTCTGTAACCCGACTTTGTACAACCCTAGCCCACTCCGGTGTCTATATAAACCGAAGGGCTTAGTCCGTAGAGGCAATCATAATCACATAGGCTAGACTTCTAGGGTTTTAGCCATTACGATCTCGTGGTAGATCAACTCTTGTAATACTCACATTCATGAAGATCAATCAAGCAGGAAGTAGGGTATTACCTCCATAGGAAGGGCCCGAACCTGGGTAAACATCGTGTCCCCCGCCTCCTGTTACCATTGATACGCCTCCAATGTATCTATAATTTTTTATTGTTCCATGCTATTATATTACTTGTTTTGGATGTTTATGGGATTTACTTTACACTTTTATATCATTTTTGGGCCTAACCTACTAACCGGAGGCCCAGCCCGTATTGCTGTTTTTTTGCCTATTTGAGTGTTTCGAAGAAAAGGAATATCAAACGGAGTCCAAACGGAATGAAACCTTCGAGGGCAATCTTTTTGGAACAAACGTGATCTAGAGGACTTGGAGTGCAAGTAAAGAAGCAATCGAGGAAGCCATGAGGGTGGAGGGCGTGCCCCCCCTACTGGGCGCGCCCCCTATCTCATGGGCCCCTCGGGCGTCCACCGACCTACTTCTTCCTCCTATATATATACCCACGTACCCCGAGAACATCAGAGGCGACCACGAAAAACTATTTCCACCACTGTAACCTTCTGTATCCGCGAGATCCCATCTTGGAGCCTTCACCGGCGCTCCGCCGGAGGGGGAATCAACCACGGAGGGCTTCTACATCAACACCATAGCCTCTCCGATGAGTTGTGAGTAGTTTACCACAGACCTTCGAGTCCATAGTTATTAGCTAGATGGCTTCTTCTCTCTCTTTGGATCTCAATACCATGTTCTCCTTGATCTTCTTGGAGATCTATTCGATGTAACTCTTTTTGCGGTGTGTTTGTCGAGATCCGATTAATTGTGGGTTTATGATCAAGTTTATCTATGAGAAATATTTGAATCTCCTCTGAATTCTTTTATGTGTTATTAAGTTATCTTTGCAAGTCTCTTCGAATTATCAGTTTGGTTTGGCCTACTAGATTGGTCTTTCTTGCAATGGGAGGAATGCTTAGCTTTGGGTTCAATCTTGCGGTGTCCTTTCCCAGTGACAGCAGGGGCAGCAAGGCACGTATTGTATTGTTGCTATCGAGGATAAAAAGATGGGGTTTATATCATATTGCATGAGTTTATCCCTCTACATCATGTCATCTTTCTTAATGCGTTACTCTGTTCTTTATGAACTTAATACTGTAGATGCATGATGGATAGCGGTCGATGTGTGGAGTAATAGTAGTAGATGCAGGCGAGAGTCGGTCTACTTGTCACGGACGTGATGCCTATATACATGATCATGCCTAGATAATCTCATAATTATTCACTTTTCTATCAATTGCTCGACAGTAATTTGTTCACCCACCGTAATACTTATGCTATATTGAGAGAAGCCACTAGTGAAACCTATGGACCCCGGATCTATCTTTTATCATATAAGCTTTCAATCTACTTTTATTTGCATCTTTACTTTTCCAATCTATATCATAAAATACCAAAAATATATTTATCTTATCATATTATCTCTATCAGATCTCACTTTCTCAAGTGGCCTTGAAGGGATTGACAACCCCTTTATTGCGTTGGTTGCGAGTTCTTGTTTGTTTGTTTAGGTGCGTGGGACTTTCGAGGAGCCTCCTACTGGATTGATACCTTGGTTCTCAAAAACTAAGGGAAATACTTACGCTACTATTGCTGCATCACCCTTTCCTCTTCAAGGAAAACCAACGCAAGCGCAAGACGTAGCAAGAAGGATTTCTGGCGCCGTTGCCGGGGAGGCCTTCGCTCAAGTCAAGACATACCAAGTACCCATCACAAACTCATCTGCCTCGCATTTACATTATTTGTCATTTGCCTCTCGTTTTCCTCTCCCCCACTTCACCCTTGCCATTTTATTCGGCCTCTCTTTCCCATTCTCCTCTCTCTTTCGTTTGACTTTTTGTTTGCTTGTGTGTTGGATTACTTGTCATGATGGCGCAAGATAATACCAAATTGTGTGATTTCTCAAATACCAATAATAATGATTTCCTTAGTACTCCGATTGCTCCTCTTAATTATGTTGAGTCTTGTGAAATCAATACTGATTTGCTGAATCTTGTTATGAAAGATCAATTCTCTGGGCTTACTAGTGAAGATGCCGCTACCCATCTAAACAACTTTGTTGATTTGTGTGAGATGCAAAAGAAGAAAGATACGGATAATGATATTGTTAAATTGAAGTTATTTCCGTTTTCACTTAGAGATCGTGCTAAAGTTTGGTTTTCGTCTTTGCCTAAGAATAGTATTGATTTGTGGAACAAGTGCAAAGATGCTTTTATCTCTAAGTATTTTCCTCCCGCTAAGATCATCACTCTTAGGAACGATATTATGAACTCTAAACAACTTGATCATGAGCGTTTTTCCCAATCTTGGGAAAGAATGAAATTGATGATCCGCAATTGCCCTACTCATGGTTTGAATTTATGGATGATCATACAATTTTTTTATGTCCGATTAAATTTTGCTTCTAGAAATCTTTTAGATTCGGCCGCGGGAGGCACGTTTATGGAAATCACCTTAGGAGAAGCTACAAAACTCCTTGATAATATCATGGCTAATTATTCTCAGTGGCACACTGAAAGATCTACTAGTAAAAAAGTGCATGCTATAGAAGAAATTAATGTTTTGAGTGGAAACATGGATGAACTTATGAAATTTTTTGCTACCAAGAGTGATCCTATTGATCCCAATGATATGCCTTTGTCTACTTTGATTGAGCATAATAATGAATCTATGGATGTGAATTTTGTTGGTAGGAATAGTTTTGGAAACAATGCTTATAGAGGAAACTTTAATCCTATACCGTTCCCTAGTAATTCCTCTAATAATTATGGAAATTCCTACAATAATTCTTATGGTAATTTTAATAAGATTCCCTTTGATTTTGAGAATAGTGTGAAAGAATTTATGATTTCTCAAAAGAATTTTAATGCCTTGCTTGAAGAAAAATTTCTCAAAGTTGATGATTTGGCTAGGTATGTTTATAGACTCTCGCTTGATGTTGACTCTCTGAAACTTAGATCTACTCATCCTAAGCATGATATCAATGAGTCTCTCAAAGCTATGAGAATTTCCATTGATGAGTGCAAAGAAAGAACCGCTAGATTGCGTGCTAAGAAAGATTGCTTTATAAAGGCGTGTTCTTCTAGTTTCCATGAAATTAATGGTGAAGATCTTAAAGTTATTAATGTGTCCCCTATTATATCTTTGTTTTGCAATATGAATCTTAATAATGATGGGACTAGAGATGAGTCAACTTTAGTTAAAAGGCGTCCCAATGATTCGGAGTTTTTGGATCTTGATGCTAAATTTGGTAAAAGTGGGATTGGAGAGGTCAAGACTTTAAATAGCATTGAACCCACTATCTTGGATTTCAAGGAATTTAATTATGATAATTGTTCTTTAGAAGATTGTATTTCCTTGTTGCAATCCATTGTGAATTCTCCTCATGCTTATAGTCAAAATAAAGCTTTTACCAAACATATAGTTGATGCCTTGATGCAATCTTTTGATGAAAAACTTAATTTGGAAGTTTCTATACCTAGAAAACTTTATGATGAGTGGGAACCTACTATAAAGATTAAAATTAAAGATCATGAGTGTTATGCTTTATGTGATTTGGGTGCTAGTGTTTCCACAATTCCGAAAACTTTATGTGATCTTCGAGGTTTCCATGATCTTGATGATTGCTCTTTAAATTTGCACCTTGTGGATTCCACCATTAAAAAGCCAATGGGAAGGATCAATTATGTTCTCATTGTTGCAAATAGGAATTTGGTTCCCGTAGATTTTATCGTTCTTGATATAGATTGCATCTTTCTTGCCCTATTATTCTTGGTAGACCTTTCCTTATAATGATTGGTGCGATTATTGATATGAAGGAAGGGAATATTAGATTCCATTTTCCATTAAGGAAAGGCATGGAGCACTTTCCAAGGAAGAAAGTTAAATTACCTTATGAATCCATCATGCGAGCTACTTATGAATTGGGTGCCAAAGATGGCACCACTTAGATCTATCCTCGCTTTTATGCCTAGCTAGGGGCGTTAAACGATAGCTCTAGTTGGGAGGCAACCCAATTTTATTTGTGTTTTTTGTTTTTGTTTCTGCTTATTAATAAATTTTGCATATATCTTCTGTTTAGATGTGTTTTATGTTTTAATTAGTGTTTGTGCCAACTAGAACCTATAGGGTAACCTATGGTGATAGTTAATTTGATTCTGCTGGAAAACAGAAACTTTGCACGCACGAAAATAATTTTAGTAATTCACAGAAACGTGCTTTTGTGTTAATTCTTTTTGCTGTAGATCAATATACAAATTTCCCAGGACTTCCTATTTTTTAGGATATTTAGAGTTATATAAGTACTCTAGAGTTACAGATTGCTACGGACTGTTCTGTTTTTGACAGATTCTGTTTTTCGTGTGTTGTTTGCTTATTTTGATGCATCTATGGCTAGTATGTAAGGGTATGAACCATAGGAAACTTGAAATACAGTAGGTTTAACACCAATATAAATAAATAATTAGTTCATTACAGTACCTTATGTGGTGGTTTTTCTTTCTTTCACTAACGGATCTTATGAGATTTCCTGTTGAGTTTTGTGTTGTGAAGTTTTCAAGTTTTGGGTAATGATTTGATGGACTATGGAATAAGGAGTGGCAAGAGCCTAAGCTTGGGGATGCCCAAGTCACCCTAAGATATTCAAGAATAGCCAAAAGCCTAATCTTGGGGATGCCCCCGGGGCATCCCCTCTTTCGTCTTCGTTTTTTTTACTGTACATAGTAGGGCAAAACCCCACTGCAATTTTTTTATTAATAAAAATAAAAATAAAAAGCTGTCTAGTCATACAAGGCTTGAGATAAGCCCCAAAGAAGGAAAACTAGTCTAATAAACCAACAAGAAAAGAACTAAAAAACTAAAAAACTAGAAAGACTACAAAAATTACAGGACAAGGGTGTCCAACCAGGAAAAGAAAGAAGCTAAAAACTGCTCCTTGATTCTGAATTTGAGCAGGTGTAATTCTGAGAGGAAGATGAACTTCCATCTGTCAATGCTGGTTGGAATGTTATTGAAAATCTTATCATTCCTGACTATCCAAATGGCCCAAGATGCAATGATAATGATCTCCATAGAGAAAGGTTGATGTATGTTGCTCCTTAAGTCTGGAATGGCTTCCATGATGGAGAGGTTTCTTTGTCTGTTAGGGCAGAGTATATCCCAGCAATCATAAGCAAAAGGGCAGGTCCAAAATAGGTGTTGAAGTGTTTCTTCCTGCTGGCAGTGGAGAGTAGCACAATTATGGTTGTCAAGATGAAAAGTTTTCCTTCTAAGCAGATTCCTGGTATTGAGTCTATCATGAAGAAGTCTCCAAAAAAAAGACCTTGTGTTTTGGCTAGGCAGAACATTTCCAAATCCAGTTGAACTGTGCTGGTACAATTTTTACACCTATCAAAATTTTGTATGCTTTATCCACAGAAAAAATATTATTACCCCACATATAAATCCAAGTATTCAAGTGCTCATTGTATGCAGATCTTCCGAGGGTGTCACAAATCTCTTCCATCAGCTCAAATTCTAGAAAAGCCTCCTGAGTCAGTGGTAGGTGAAATAAATCTTCCAAGTATTCAAACATAAGAACATTTTGCACTAAAAGGTTCTGATCTCTGACAAAAGAGTAAAGATGAGGGAATAATTGATTCAGACAATTAGTGTGCCATAGGTCAGACCAAAACAGAGAAGATTTACCATCACCTATTGTGCATCTTGCCATGGATTTGTAATATCAATGAGCCTCAAGTTACTTTTCCACCAGAAGGACCCTTCCCATATTTGTCCTAGTAGGTTGCCATTATCATCATAAGCCTCCCAAATGAGGTTGACCCATGGGATGTTTTCTCTATTGTAGAACTTGTGGAGGTTTTTGAGCATAAGGGCTTTGTTTTGGACAAAGATGTTCATAACACCAAGGCCCCCCTGATTTTTGGGCCTACAAACAGTGGACCAAGCTACCAAAGCTGGTCTGTGATCCTCCAAATCTGGTCCCCTCCAAAGACAATGTGTCAAGTATTTGTTAACCTGGTTTTTGATAGTTATAGGAACATCAAGACAGCCCATGAAGTATATAATAAGTGAATTTAACACTGACTTGACAAGCAGTAACCTTCCAGCAAGAGCCATAAAAGAAGAAAGGCCCACCAATTTTTTTGCAATTCTGCTCACTAAAGGCAAACACTGTTCCACTGTTGGTTTCTGAAGCCCTAAAGGGATGCCCAGGTAAGTGAAGGGGAATGATCCTTTCAAACAGTTCAATGTACCAGTCAAAATTTCCATTTTCTCATAACTCACATTGATTGGTATCAGATTTGGTTTGCTATAGTTGACCTTTAATCCAGTAGCATCTACAAATATGTGAAGTAGGGCTTTAAGACAATGGAGTTGTGGGGCCTCTGCAAATGTGTGAAGTAGGGTTTCGTCTTCGTTTATCGGTAACTTTACTTGGAGCTATATTTTTATTCGCCACATTATATGTATTTTGCTTGGAGCGTCTTGTATGATATTAGTATTTGCTTTTTAGTTTTCCACAATCATCCTTGCTGTACACACCTTTTGGGAGAAGCCCACTTGATTAGAATTTATTAGAATACTCTATGTGCTTCACTTATATCCTTTGAGCTATATAGTTTTTGCTCTAGTACTTCACTTATATCTTTTAGAGCACGGTGGTGGCTTAATTTTGAAGAAATTGTTGATCTATCATGCTTCACTTATATTATTTTGAGAGTCTTTTAGAACAGCATGGTATTTTCTATGGTTATGAATTTGGTCCTAGAATGATGAACATCCAAGTTGGGTATAATAAAAACTATCATAGAAAGTGCATAAAACACTAGGATCAATTTGATGCTTGATAATTGTTTTGAGATATGGAGGTGGTAATGTTAGAGTCATGCTAGTGGGTAATTATGAAATTGAGAAATACTTGTGTTGAAGTTGGCAAGTCCCATAGCATGCACGTATGGTAAAAGTTGTGTGACAAATTTGTTGCATGACGTGCTGTTTTAATTGTCTACCTTATGAGTGGAGGTCGGGATCGCGTGATGGTTAACTCCTACCAACCCTTCCCCTAGGAGCATGCGTAGTTGTGCTTTGCTTCGAGGGCAAGTAGACTTTTGCAATAAGTATATGAGTTCTTTATGACTAATGTGAGTCCATGGATATATGCACGCTCACCCTTCCACTTTGCTAGCCTCTATTGTGCCGCGCAACTTTCGCCGGTATCATGCACCCATTATTTACCTTCCTCAAAACAGCCACCCTACCTACCTATTATGGCATTTCCATAGCCATTCCGAGATATATTGCCATGCAACTTTCCACCGTTCCGTTATTATGACACGCTCCATCATTGTCATATTGCTCTTTGCATGATCATGTAGTTGACATTGTATTTGTGGCAAGGCCACCCTCATAATTTTCATACATGTCGCTCTTGATTCATTGCATATCATATAGAGTCATACTTTGTTCTAAGTGTTGAGTTGTAATTCTTGAGTTGTAAATTAATAAAAGTGTGATGATCTTCATTATTAGAGCATTGTCACAAGTGAGGAAAGGATGATGAAGACTATGATTCCCCCACAAGTCGGGATGAGACTTCGGACTTTAAATAAAAAAAGAAAAGAAAAAAAGAGGCCAAAGAGCCTACCAAATAAAAAAGGGGAAAGGCCAAATAAAAAAAGAGAAAGGCAAAATAAAAAATGAGAGAAAAAGAGAGAAGGGACAATGCTACTATCTCTTTTCCACACTTGTGCTTCGAAATAGCACCATGATCTTCATGATAGAGAGTCTCTTGTGTTGTCACTTTCATATACTAGTGGGAATTTTTCATTATAGAACTTGGCTTGTATATTCCAATGATGGGCTTCCTCAAAATGCCCTAGGTCTTCTTGAGCAAGCAAGTTGGATGCACACCCACTTAGTTTCTTTTGTTGAGCTTTCATACATTTATAGCTCTAGTGCATCCATTGCATGGCAATCCCTACTCACTCACATTGATATCTATTGATGGGCATCTCCATAGCCCGTTGATACGCCTAGTTGATGTGAGACTATCTTCTCCCTTTTTGTCCTCACAACCTCCACCATATACCACCATAGTGCTATGTCCATGGCTTGCGCTCATGTATTGCGTAAGAGTTGAAAAAGCTGAAGCGCGTTAAAAAGTATGAACCAATTGCTTGGCTGAAACCGGGGTTGTGCATGATGGGAGTATTTTGTGTAATGAAAATGAATCATGGCCTAACTATATGATTTTGTAGGGATAAGCTTTCTTTGGCTATGCTATTTTGATAGGACATGATTATTTTTTAGTATGCTTCGAAGTATTACTATTCTTTATGTTTTATAAGCTTTTATCTTGAATCATTTGGATCTGAACAATCATGGCACAATAAAGAAAATTACGTTGAGAATTATGCTAGGTAGCATTCCACATCAAAAATTCTGTTTTTATCATTTACCTACTCGAGGACGAGCAGGAATTAAGCTTGGGGATGCTTGATATGTCTCCAATGTATCTATAATTTTTGATTGTTCCATGCTATTATATTACTTGTTTTGGATGTTTATGGGCTTTACTTTACACTTTTATATCCTTTTTGGGACTAACCTACTAACCGGAGGCCCATCCTGTATTGCTTTTTTTTGCCTATTTCAGTGTTTCGAAGAAAAGGAATATCAAACAGAGTACAAACGGAATGAAACCTTTGGGGCCGATCTTTTTGGAACAAACGTGATCCAGAGGACTTGGAGTGGAAGTCAAGAAGCAATCGAGGAAGCCACGAGGGTGGAGGGCGCGCCCCCTATCTCGTGGGCCCCTCGGGCATCCACCGACCTACTTCTTCCTCCTATATATATCCACGTACCCCGAGAACATCAGAGGCGACCACGAAAAACTATTTCCACCATCGTAACCTTCTGTATCCGCGAGATCCCATCTTGGAGCCTTCGCCGGCGCTCCGCCGAAGGGGAAATCAACCATGGAGGGCTTCTACATCAACACCATAGCCTCTCCGATGAGTTGTGAGTAGTTTACCATAGACCTTCGGGTCCATAGTTATTAGCTAGATGGCTTCTTCTCTCTCTTTGGATCTCAATACCATGTTCTCCTTGCTCTTTTTGGAGATCTATTCGATGTAACTCTTTTTTCGGTGTGTTTGTCAAGATCCGATGAATTGTGGGTTTATGATCAAGTTTATCTATGAGAAATATTTGAATCTTCTCTGAATTATTTTATGTGTGATTAAGTTATCTTTGCAAGTCTCTTTGAATTATCAGTTTGGTTTGGCCTAGTAGATTGATCTTTCTTGCAATGGGAGGAGTGCTTAGCTTTGGGTTCAATCTTGCGGTGTCCTTTCCCAGTGACAGCAGGGGCAGCAAAGCACGTATTGTATTGTTGCCATTGAGGATAAAAAGATGGGGTTTATATCATATTTCATGAGTTTATCCCTCTACATCATGTCATCTTTCTTAATGCGTTACTCTGTTCTTTATTAACTTAATACTCTAGATGCATGCTGGATAGCGGTCGATGTGTGGAGTAATAGTAGTAGATGCAGGCGGGAGTCGGTCTACTTGTCCCGGACGTGATGCCTATATACATGATCATGCCTAGATAATCTCATAATTATTCACTTTTCTACCAATTGCTCGACAGTAATGTGCTCACCCACCGTAATACTTATGATATCTTGAGAGAAGCCACTAGTGAAATCTATGGCCCCCGGGTATATCTTTTATTATATAAGGTTTCAATGTACTTTTATTTGCATCTTTACTTTTCCAATCTATATCATAAAATACCAAAAATATATTTATCTTATCATATTATCTCTACCAGATCTCACTTTTGCAAGTGGCCTTGAAGGGATTGACAACCCCTTTATTGCGTTGGTTGCGAGTTCTTGTTTGTTTGTGTAGGTGCGTGGGACTTTTGAGGAGCCTCCTACTGGATTGATACCTTGGTTCTAAAAAACTGAGGGAAATACTTACACTACTATTGCTGCATCACCCTTTCCTCTTCAAGGAAAACCAACGCAAGCTCAAGACGTAGCAACCATCAGCCTTAGACGCACAGTTCGAGACCCCCTACCCGAGATCCGCCGGTTTTGACACCGACATTGGTGCTTTCATTGAGAGTTCCGCTGCACCGTCACCAAAAGGTATGATGGCTCCATCAATCATCTACAACAATGCAGTCCAGGGGGAGGTTTTCCTTCCCAGACCGATCTTCGTATTCGGCGGCTTTGCACTGCGGGCCAACTCACTTGGCCATCTAGAGCAAATCGATAGCTATGTCCCTGGCCATCAGGTCAGGTTTGGAAGCTTGAATTACGTGGCCGATATCCATGGAGACTTGATGTTCAACGGATTCGAGTCCATGACGGCCGCTCCCTGCCACCACGATGAGGACGACCTAAATCTGTCATCGGACCGTGCTCAGGAGATAGCGCCTGTAACTGCTCTGGCCCTAGATCCGGAGCAGATTGTGCTGTCCGGGGACGGGAAGCTCAACCCCGCCACAGAAGCCGCAAACTCAGCGGCGTTGGAGCCGCACACATATCCCACCTCGAACGAGGCCCGTGTCACCGGAACCTCGGATTTGTCTCCGACCATAGGTTCCGAACCACGTACATCCGTGCCCATCGAACGTGATCAAGCGTCGATCATTGAGTTCAGCTCCGCGGACATCTTCTGGCACTGGCCTTTTGGCAATGTGCTAAACTCATTAAAAGCCCTCTCCTTATTAGGAGATTCTCAGCCGAACTATATTTAGTTTGGATTGGATGTTGATGGCGGAGAATTCCGTTTCCCGCCCACCACCCACTTCATAGCCACTGTCGAAGACTTAACTGACATGCTCGATTACGACTCCGAAGACATCAGCAGTATGGACGACGATGCTGGAGAGGAGCAGGCACAAAAACCACCGCTTACAGGGCGCTGGACAGCCACCTCCTCGTATGACGTATACATGGTGGATGCACCCAAAGAGAACAACGGCGACAATGAAAAGGATCTAGTCGAGGATAAACCTCCTGAGATACATCCAAAGCGCCAACGTCAGCAGCGCTGCTCTAAACCACGCCGTGGAAAAAACAGCAATATCGACACAGGAGACAGTAATACTCCGGACGATGTCGAAGACAATGAAGACCCCATTGAGACAACCTCTGAACAGGACGAATGGGAAGATGGGCGAGTTAGCCCTGATGAACAAGCCATGAATGAAGATTCGGCGGACAGTAACTACCTTCCACTCTCCGAGGATGAGGTGAGCCTCGGCGACGAAGCCTTTATTGTGCCTGAGGAGCCCGTCGATCAGGAGCGCTTTAAGCTCCGGCTAATAGCCACTGCAAGGAGCCTGAATAAGAAGCAGCAACAGCTTCAAGCTGACCAAGATCTGATCAACGATAGATGGACTAATGTCCTAGCAGCCGAACAATACGGCCTCAAGCGCCCAACCAAAAGTTACCCGAAGCGCAAACTGTTACCTTAATTCGATGACGAGCCGCTGGAGCCCGTCCTACCAGCGCATATTGCGGCTGACCGACCACCAAGTGGCCGGGACAAAGCGGCAACTCGAGCCGAACACCATCCCGCACTACCTCATCGAAAAAACAGAAACACAACAACCCGGGGATACACATATGACCTGCGGCATGACCTGGAAAACAAAGCAGGTCACACCAGATCGATCTATGGATCGTGGGGGCGTGCCCCGATGCACGAGATGGCCATCCGGCCGGACGTGACAAACATAATCACGCCCGAACCAAAGACCGCAGATGAACTCCATCCGGCCGCACACCCCCTTTGCTTCACTGATGAAGTAATGGAACATGAATTCCCGGAAGGGTTTAAACCTGTGAACATCGAGTCATATGATGGGACAACAGACCCCGCGGTATGGATTGAGGATTTTCTTCTCCATATTCATATGGCCCACGGTGATGATCTTCACGCCATCAAATACCTCCTGCTAAAACTCAAGGGACCAGCTCGGCACTGGTTGAAAAATCTGCCCGAAAACTCCATTGGCAGGTGGGAGGACTTGGAAGACGCCTTCCACGACAACTTCCAAGTACATATGTCCGACCTCCGGATGCCGACGACTTAAGTCACATAGTCCAACAGCCCGGAGAGTCAGCCAGGAAATTCTGGACTAGGTTCTTAACTAAAAAGAACCAGATCATCAACTGTCCAGATGCTGAAGCCCTAGCGGCCTTTAAACATAGCATCCGCGACGAATGTCTCACCCGATACCTCGGCCAAGAAAAGCCAAAGTCCGTGGCAGCCCTTACGACGCTTATGACCCGTTTCTGCATAGGCGAGGATAGCTGGCTAGCCTATAGAAATAACAATACAAGCGAACCTGGCACTTCTGAAGCCAAAAACAGCAATGGCAAGCCCTGATGCAACAAACACAAGCGTCGAAGCAACGATGACAACACCGAAGACATGGCGGTCAACGCCGGATTCAGTGGCTCTAAGTCTGGTCAGCGGAAGAAGTCATACAAAAGAAACAATCTGGGCCCGTCCAGTTTGGACCGCATATTCGATCGTCCATGTCAAATCCATGGCACTCCTGATAAACCAGCCAATCATACCAACATAGAATGTTGGGTTTTTAAACAGGTCGTCAAGTTAAATGCCGAGAACAAGGAGAAGGGGTCTCAAAGCAAGGACGATGACGAGGAGCCCCGGCCACTGAACACAGGGGGACAGAAGAACCCCCCCCCCCCATGTTAAAACGGTGACCATGATATACGCTACCCATATCCCAAGAGGGAGCACAAGCGTGCGCTTAGGGACGTCTACGCGATGGAGCTAGTCGCCCCAAAGTTCAACCCATGGTCGTCCTACCCGATCACTTTCGATCGCAGGGACCATCCGACCAGTATCCGTCATGGCGGTTCAGCCACATTGGTCCTCGACACAATCATTGATGGATTCCATCTTACGCGAGTCCTCATGGACGGCGGCATCAGCCTTAACCTGCTCTATCAGGATACAGTGCGCAAAATGGGTATTGATCCCTCAAGGATCAAGCCCACAAAAACCACCTTTAAAGGTGTCATACCAGGTGTAGAGGCCCGCTGTACGGGCTCAATCACACTGGAGGTGGTCTTCAGATCTCCGGATAACTTCCAAAGTGAGCAGTTGATCTTCGATGTCGTCCCCTTCTGCAGTGGCTATCATGCACTGCTCCCACGAACCGCATTCGCTCGATTCAATGCGGTGCCACACTACGCTTATCTCAAGATAAAGATGCCCAGACCACGCGGTGTCATAACAGTCAATAGAAACGCGGAACGCTCCCTCCGTACTGAGGAGCACACCGCTGCCCTCGCAGCAGAAGCACAGAGCGGCCTTCTCAGGCAGAACCTGATACGTCTCCAACATATCTATAATTTTTTATTGTTCCATGCTATTATATTATCCATCTAGGATGTTTTTATATGCATTTATATGCTATTTTAAATGATTTTTGGGACTAACCTATTAACCTAGAGCCCAGTGCCAATTTCTTGTTTTTTCCTTGTTTTTGAGTTTTATAGAAGAAGAATACCAAACGGAGTCCAATTGACGTGCCAATTTTTGAAGATTTTTTATGGACCAAAATAAGCCCCTGGAGTAAAAGAGTTGGGCCAGAAGAGTCCCGAGCCATCCACGAGGGTGGAGGGTGAGCCCTACAGCCCTGGGCGTGCCCTCCTGCCTCATGGACAACTAGGAGACCCCCTTGACGTGAGACCGACACCAAAAATTCCTATAAATACCCAAACCTCTAGAAAATACCATAGATCGGGAGTTCCGCCGCCGCAAGCCTCTGTAGCCACCAAAAACCAATCGGGACCCTGTTCCAGCACCCTGCCGGAGGGGGGATCCCTCACCAGTGGCCATCTTCATCATCCCGGCGCTCTCCATGACGAGGAGGGAGTAGTTCACCCTCGAGGCTGAGGGTATGTACCAGTAGCTATGTGTTTGATCTCTCTCTCATGTTCTTGATTCGGCGTGATCCTGATGTACCGCGAGCTTTGCTATTATAGTTGGATCTTACGATGTTTCTCCCCCTCTACTCTCTTGTAATGGATTGAGTTTTCCCTTTGAAGTTATCTTATCAGATTGAGTCTTTAAGGATTTGAGAACACTTGATGTATGTCTTGCATGTGCTTATCTGTGGTGACAATGGGATGTTCACGTGATCTACTTGATGTATGTCTTGTTGATCAACTTGCGGGTTCAGTGACCTTGTGAACTTATGCATAGGGGTTGGCACACGTTTTCGTCTGGACTCTTCAGTAGAAACTTTGGGGCACTCTTTGAAGTTCTTTTGTGTTGGTTTAATAGATGAATCTGAGATTGTGTGATGCATATCGTATAATCATGCCCACTAATACTTGAGGTGACATTGGAGTATCTAGGTGACATTAGGGTTTTGGTTGATTTGTGTCTTAAGGTGTTATTCTAGTACGAACTCTATGATAGATAGAATGGAAAGAATAACTTCGTGTTATTTTACTACGGACTCTTGAATTGATCGATCAGAAAGAATAACTTTGAGGTGGTTTCGTACCCTACAATAATCTCTTTGTTTGTTCTCCGCTATTAGTGACTTTGGAGTGACTCCTTGTTGCATGTTGAGGGATAGTTATATGATCCAATTATGGTATTATTGTTGGGAGAACTTGCACTAGTGAAAGTATGAACCCTAGGCCTTGTTTCCTACCATTGCAATACCGTTTATGCTCACTTTTACCACTAGTTACCTTGATGTTCTTATATTTTCAGATTACAAATACTCATATCTATCATCCATATTGCACTTGTATCACCATCTCTTCGCTGAACTAGTCCACCTATACAATTTACCATTGTATTGGGTGTGTTGGGGACACAAGAGACTTTGTTATTTGGTTGTAGGGTTGTTTGAGAGAGACCATCTTCATCCTACACCTCCCACGGATTGATAAACCTTAGGTCATCCCCTTGAGGGAAATTTGCTACTGTCCTACAAACCTCTGCATTTGGAGGCCCAACAACGTCTACAAGGAGAAGGTTGCGTAGTAGACATCAAGCTCTTTTCTGGCGCCGTTGCCGGGGAGGTGAGTGCTTGAATGTATATCTTTAGATATTGCAATCGAATCTTTTTGTTTGTTGTTTTATCACTAGTTTAGTCTATAAAAGAAAACTACAAAAAAATGGAATTGAGTTTGCCTCATACGCTTCATCTTTTTAATATCTTTCGTGAAAATGATGGAAAGGAAAATTGTGCTTAATTTCTAGAAGAAGAATGCATTAAAATGTTTGGTACTAGATCTTTGTATGATTTGCACGATTGCAATGTTGTTAGTATGAATTCCTTGAATATCCATGATGCTAATGATATGCAAAGCCACAAGCTTGGGGAAGCTATGTTTGATGAAGATGATATTTTTTGTCCCCCAAGTTTTTATGAGAAAATTTATTATGATGAAAGAATGCCTCCTATTTATGATGATTATTGTAATGATAGGTATGCCATAAAGAATAAACTTGCTTATGTGGAGAGTAGTAAAATTTCTATGCAAGTAGATCATGAAAAGAATGCTTCATGTGCTGGTTATATTGTTGAATTCATTCATGATGTTACTGAAAATTATTATGAGGGAGGAACATATGCTTGTAGGAATTGCAATAATATCAAGTTTCCTCTCTATGTGCTTAAAATCTTGAAGTTATGCTTGTTTTGCCTTCCTATGCTAGTTGATTATTGTTCCCCTAAGGTTTTTGCTCACAAAATCCCTATGCATAGGAAGTGGGTTAGACTTAAATGTGCTAGTCATATTCTTCATGATGCTCTCTTTATGTTTCAATTCTTATCTTTTATGCGAGCATCATTGAAATCATCATGCCTAGCTAAAAAAGCATTAAAGAAAAGCGCTTGTTGGGAGACAGCACAATATTTACCCCTACTGTTTTTGTGTGTTCACATGATTATGATACTGTAGTAATCATGTTTTATAGCTTTTGTTTCAATAAAGTGCCAAGTAAGACCTTTGGGAAGACTTGGGAGAAGTCTATGCGATCTTGCTGTAAAAAACAGAAACTTTTGCGCTCATGAGATTAGCTGCCAATTTTTACTGGAGAATGATTTTAGATTGATTATCTTTGCAGATGATTAATAGACAAATTGCTCACGTCCACCAAGATATTTCAGAATTTTTGGAGTTCCAGAAGTATACGTGTGATACAGATTACTACAGACTGTTCGGTTTTTGACAGATTCTGTTTTCTATGTGTTGTTTGCTTATTTTGATGAATCTATGAGTAGTATCGGAGGGTATGAACCATAGGGAACTTGGAATACAGTAGATATTACACCGATATGAATTAAGAATGAGTTCACGACAGTACCTAAGTGGTGATTTATTTTCTTATACTAACGGATCTTACGAGTTTTCTGTTAAGTTTTGTGTTGTGAAGTTTTCAAGTTTTGGGTAAAGATTCGATGGACTATGGAATAAGGAGTGATAAGAGCTTAAACTTGGGTATGCCCAAGGCACCCCAAGGTCATATTCAAGGACAACCAAGAGCCTAATCTTGGGGATGCCCCGGATGGCATCCCCTCTTTCGTCTTCGTTCATCGGTAACTTTACTTGGAGCTATATTTTTATCCACCACATGATATGTGTTTTGCTTGGAGCATCATTTTCTTTTGTTTTGTTTTATTGATGTTTGAATAATGTCCCAAGATATGAAATTCTTAAATGTTAGAGAGTCTTCACATAGTTGCGTAATTATTCGACTACTCATTGATCTTCACTTATATCTTTTGGAGTAGTTTGTCATTTGCTCTAGTGCTTCACTTATATCCTTTTAGAGCACGGCGGTGGTTTTATTTTGTAGAAATTATTGATCTCTCATGCTTCACTCATATTATTTAGAGAGTCTTTTAGAACAGCATGGTAATTTGCTTTGGTTATGAAATTAGTCCTAATATGATGGGCATCCAAGTTGGATATAATAAAAACTATCATATAGGGTGCATTGAACACTACGATCAATTTGATACTTGACAATTGTTTTGAGATATAAGGGTTGTAATGTTAGAGTCGTGCTAGTGGGGTAATTATGAAATTTATAAATACTTGTGTTAAAGTTGGCAAGTCCAGTAGCATGCACATATGGTAAAAGTTGTGTAACAAATTTGTTGCATGGGGTGCTCTTTTGATTACCTTCCATATGTGTGGAGGTCGGGATCGCGCGATGGTTAACTCCTACCAACCCTTCCCTAGGAGCATGCGTATTAGTACTTTGCTTTGAGGGCTAATAAACTTTTGCAATAACGATATGAGTTCTTTATGACTAATGTGAGTCCTTGGATTATATGCACTTGTACCCTTCCATCTTTGCTAGCCTCTACGGTACCATGCATTGCCCTTTGTCACCTTGATAGTTGATGCAAACTTCGCCGGTGCATCCAAACCCCGTGATACGATACACTCTATCACACATAAACCTCCTTATGTCTTCCTCAAAACAGCCACCATACCTACCTATTATGGCATTTCCATAGCCATTCCGAGATATATTGCCCTGCAACTTTCCACCATTCCGTTTATTATGACACGCTGCATCATTGTCATATTGCTTTTGCATGATCATGTAGTTGACATCGTATTTGTGGCAAAGCCACCTTTATAATTCTTTCATACATGTCGCTCTTGATTCATTGCATATCCCGGTACACCGCCGGAGGCATTCATATAGAGTCATATCTTGTTCTAGTATCGAGTTGTAATCCATGAGTTGTAAGTAAATAGAAGTGTGATGATCATCATTATTAGAGCATCGTCCCTTAAAAAAAGAAAGGCCAAATAAAAAAAGAAGAGAAAGGCGAAATAAAAAAAGGCCCAAAAAAAGGGGGACAATATTACTATGCTTTTCCACACTTGTGCTTCAAAGTAGCACCATGATCTTTATGATAGAGAGTATCTTATGTTGTCACTTTCATATACTAGTGGGAATTTTTCATTATAGAACTTGGCTTGTATATTCCAATGATGGGCTTCCTCAAAATGCCCTAGGTCTTCGTGAGCAAGCAAGTTGGATGCACACCCAGTTAGTTTCTTTTGTTGAGCTTTCATACATTTATAGCTCTAGTGCATCTGTTGCATGGCAATCCCTACTCCTCGCATTGACATCAATTGATGGGCATCTCCATAGCCCGGTGATTAGCTGTGTCGATGTGAGACTTTCTCCTTTTTTGTCTTCTCCACACAACCTCCATCATCATATTCTATTCCACCCATAGTGCTATATCCATGGCTTACGCTCATGTATTGCGTGAGAGTGAAAAAAGCTGAACCAATTGCTTGGCTGAAACTGGTGTTGTGCATGATGGGAGTATTTTGTGTGACGAAAATGATGCATGGCCTAACTATGTGATTTTGTAGGGATAAGCTTTCTTTGGCTATGTTATTTTGATAAGACATGACTACTTGTTAGTATGCTCGAAGTATTACTATTTTTATGTCAATATGAACTTTTATCTTGAATCATCTCGATATGAACATTCATGCCACAGATAAGAAAATTACATTGAGAATTATGTTAGGTAGCATTCCACATCAAAAAGATGAGCAAGAATTAAGCTTGGGGATGCTTGATATGTCTCCAACGTATCTATAATTTTTGATTGTTCCATGCTATTATATTATCCATCTAGGATGTTTTATATGCATTTATATGCCATTTTATATGATTTTTCGACTAACCTATTAACCTAGAGCCCACTGCCAGTTTCTGTTTTTTCCTTGTTTTTGTGTTTTACAGAAAAGGAATACCAAATTGAGTCCGATTAACGTGCCAAGTTTTGACGATTTTTATGGACCAAAAGAAGCGCCCGGAGTAAAAGAGTTGGGCCAGAAGAGTCCCGAGCCGTCCACGAGGGTGGAGGGCGAGCCCTACCCCCCTGGGCATGCCCCCTGCCTCGTGGACAACTCGGAGACCCCCTTGACATGAGACCGACGCCAAAAATTCCTATAAATACCCAAACCTCCAGAAAATACCATTGATCGGGAGTTCCGCCGCTGCAAGCCTCTGTAGCCACAAAAACCCAATGGGGACCTTGTTCCGGCACCCTGCCGGAGGGGGGATCCCTCACTAGTGGCCATCTTCATCATCCCGGCGCTCTCCATGACGAGGAGGGAGTAGTTAAACCTCGGGCTGAAGGTATGTACCAGTAGCTATGTGTTTGATCTCTTTCTCTCTCTTGTGTTCTTGATTCGGCACGATCTTGATGTACCGCGAGCTTTGCTCTTATAGTTGGATCTTATGATGTTTCTCCCCCTCTACTCTCTTGTAATGGATTGAGTTTTCCCTTTGAATTTATCTTATCAGATTGAGTCTTTAAGGATTTGAGAACACTTGATGTATGTCTTGCATGTGCTTATCTGTGGTGATAATGGGATATTCACGTGATCTACTTGATGTATGTTTTGGTGATCAACTTGTGGGTTCGGTGACCTTGTGAACTTATACATAGGGGTTGGCACACGTTTTCGTCTTGACTCTCTGGTAGAAACTTTGGGGCACTCTTTGAAGTTCTTTGTGTTGGTTGAATAGATGAATCTGAGATTGTGTGATGCATATCGTATAATCATGCCCACAGATACTTGAGGTGACATTGGAGTATCTAGGTGACATTAGGGTTTTGGTTGATTTGTGTCTTAAGGTGTTATTCTAGTACGAACTCTATGATAGATCGAACGGAAAGAATAGCTTCGTGTTATTTTACTACGGACTCTTGAATAGATCGATCAGAAAGAATAACTTTGAGGTGGTTTCGTACCCTACAATAATCTCGTCGTTTGTTCTCAGCTATTAGTGACTTTGGAGTGACTCTTTATTGCATGTTGAGGGATAGTTATATGATCTAATTATGTTATTATTGTTGAGAGAACTTGCACTAGTGAAAGTATGAACCCTAGGCCTTGTTTCCTATCATTGCAATATCGTTTATGCTCACTTTTACCACTTGTTACCTTGTTGTTTTTATATTTTCAGATTACAAATACTCATATCTATCATCCATATTGCACTTGTATCACCATCTCTTCGCCGAACTAGTACACCTATACAATTTACCATTGTATTGGGTGTGTTGGGGACACAAGAGACTCTTTGTTATTTGGTTGCAGGGTTGTTTGAGAGAGACCATCTTCATCCTACACCTCCCACGGATTGATAAACCTTAGGTCATCCACTTAAGGGAAATTTGCTACTGTCCTACAAACCTCTGCACTTGGAGGCCCAACAACGTCTACAAGGAGAAGGTTGTGTAGTAGACATCATAACCTTAATTCGGCGGTCGAGCTCCTAGACATTGTCAAACGAATCCGAACTACTTTACAGCAGGACAATCCAACTCGTTAAGAGCTTGACTAGCAATTCGGCCTCCATCCCAGCCCCGACCAAACCGCGGCATTTGTATCGTGCGTACATAACTACACACTCAAAATACCATGGGCATAAACTGAGGCACAGCTAGACCGTGGTCCATAATACGGCTCAACCTATCCTGGACCCACATACTTTTACTTTTTCTTTCTTTTCAGGTTTTTGTTCTTCCCAGGCCTTTCTTGGTGGCCTGATTGTCAGACCTATCAAGGGACGGATACACCAAGACGGCAAGAAGCATTGACGTATAAGGGAATTTCCAGGTGGTCTCTTTAAACGATCGGTATGCCTGTTTTAAAGACCCGCACACAACTCTCCCTTGGTCGTGGCATGTTAAATAGCTCTGTTGTTTATCGCACTACTTGTACAAATACGCTTTGACATATTAATCAAACCATAATGGAAAAAAGTTCGCAGCCCAATTTCTGCGGCATTAGCCTACTACATTTTTTTCCTTTTTCTTGATATTCTTATCTATTGCACCCGTACACTATGGTACGCCTTAATTCGCCCGGGGCTTCATTACGCCCCATAATAGGGCAACAAAGTCCGAACACTTTTTTATAGTATAGTTCGGCACCCCGAACTTATAGCATTATATGCATCGGCTCCGAATCATGTCTTTGGTTAATAGTTGGGTTGCCTAGCTCTTGTGCTTACTACCTTACGTTCCGCTGTATCGGCTAGGGTAGTAAAGAGAGAACTACTGCGATTGTGTCCTGGTTCATCCGGATGAGCACCTCAGTAGAGAGAACCGAAGACTGACTGTCATGATGCGGCGAGAGCCGGTCAGCTGTTTGAGAGGTTACAAATCTTTCGCGATTTTTTCCGCATTATGCAATGAATCGGTTTTTATCCGATCAGGTGTTTACAGCACCTCAAGTTCGAACTTATGAACACTAGGGGCTGCGCCTAAATTTTTATTGTCAAACTCCTATGGCTAAGTGAGGGTGATAAAGCCACATAGTCCGATTGCCTAGTTCATTGCGCTAAACACCTCCTTTAAGGACCAAAACTTTGGGATAAAGAGTGTTTAGATTCATCCCGAACACCCCCGTACTGCCTAAGTGGGGGCTGAAGCCGATGACTGGCCAACTCTCAGATTTAACAAAATGGCCGCACATGAGGTAAAATTTTAAATAACAAACATTATATTACATCACGATCTTGTTTCATAACACATGAAGGGACAATGCGACTGACTTCATTCAAAGATAACGTCTTTTGCACACTGCCCCGCCACAACTCGGGATCCCTCCAAGACATTGTCAAAATATAGCTCGGGCGTGCGGTGCTCCTTGCCTGCGGGCGGTCCCTCGGTCACAACCTTCACAACGTCCATCTTCACCCAGTGCATCTTGACTCGAGCAAAGGCCATTCGCGTGCCTTCGATGCAGACCGACCGCTTGATGGCATCAAGCCGAGGGCAGGCATTGACCAGCCACTTCATGAGCTTGAAGTAGCTACTGGGTATGGCTTTGGCAGGCCATAGCCGGATTATTAAATCCTTCATGGCTAGTTCGGCCGCCCTATGCAGTTCGACCAGCTGTTTTAGCTGATCGCTAAAGAGCACCAGATGTTCTGGAGCAAGGTATTGCAACGAAAACAGCTTATCCGTAGAGCTCCCCTCTTCGGCCCGGAAGAACTCTGCAGCATCTGAAATGCTGCACAGCAGATCCGCAAACGCCCTAGGAGAACTCCAAATCTGGGTCAGTAAGAGGAACCTTTTCTTCACATATTTGCTCTACATAATAAAGGCCATACCCGCCGCGATTTTTTTGGCCTCCTGGATTTCCTGGAGGGCGCCCTGGGCTTCAACCCGGGCATCGTGTGCGCTTTGGCGGGCCTTGGCAAGTTCGGACCATTGATCCGTAATGTTGCTCTCCAAGGACTCGCATTTCTTGACGGTGTCCTGGAGCTCCTACTGGACCTCACTGACCCTGGCCTCGTGCTTTTCACAGGCGGCTTGTTCCTTGGCTGCTATCTCCTCGGCCTCGGCCAGCGCCTTCTTGAGGGCCTCCACCCCGGTCGCCGCTCCTAGAAATATCATGAGACTTTAGTCAGCACAAATCATTCATCCTTACTAAACATACAGAAGGTCATTGCATACCTTGCTTATCTTCTAGCTACTTTTTCACGCGGCCGAGATCTTCCTCAGCCCGGTCCAGACTCTGCTTCAGTCCGAAAACCTCCGTAGTATGATAAGTCGCAGCCAGTAACGACGCCTGCTTGTTCACATCGACTCATCTGGTTAGTCTCTTGCGAAACTTGTTTGATCCTCTGTCCGGCTTTTCTATACTGTGACGTTCTTTTTACATAATTACGTTGTTTACCTCAAAGCCTATCAGAAGGCTTGTGCAAGCTTCGGTCAGTCCGCTCTTCGCGGACTAGATCTTCTTAATCACAGTACCCATAAGGGTACGGTGTTCTTCAATGATGGAAGCGCCTTGCAGCGCTTCCAGCAAATTACGCGGTGCCTCTGGATGGACAGAGGTCATCGATGGAATAGGCGCACCTCCTTCTTTTGAAAGAGGTTCCTTGCCTGATTCCGGATCCGTATAGGTCTCCAGAACGGTATTCGGCTGCGGGGCGAACTAAATATGGCCCCCGTTGCCAGTCTCCATGGGGATTTTCTCCCCCATGTGTCCGACGGCTGAGGTTTCACCCTCTGGCGCCGCCTGATGGCCTCCTAAGTCTCTCCCTGGCCTGGGGTCCTTCGGGATAACACCTCGGTGTTATCCATGGCCTTGGGAGAGGAGGCCGCCGAAAGGGTCCCGCTATCCATCGCCCCCGGATCCAGCGAATCCCCCGAAGATGAGGTTCGCTCAAGGTTGGACCGAGTCACACTGCAAATACATGATTCAACACGTTAATACTATGAAGTAGTGAGGCCGGATATATGAATGTGTCTGGGTTTTTTAGTACTCACGATTTGGCCAGGAGCTTGTCCCTGGGGCACCATTCCGAGCTGTTGTCGGTGGCCGCTGTGGAGTTGTCCGGGAGGGAAGCTTTCCCCTTCTTGGACACTTCGGCCTCCAGACGCATGGAGGCCGCCCTCTTTTTCCTTCCCCCCTAAGGGGCACAGTTGCTTTCCTCCTCCTCTTCGTCCTCGAAAGCGGAGGAGTGAGTCTTGGTGTCTTCGGATGTCATGTCCGGAGCACCCTTGCGACGGAAACCACCTACGGTCCCCTTGGCCTTTTTCTTGGCCATCTTCTCCGGCGCTTGATAGGGCATTGGAATCAGCATCTTCGTCAGAAGTAGAATTTCTGGGTCTTCGGGCAGCGGAGCCGGATAGTGAATCTGCTCCGCCTTCTTTGTCCAGCCCTGAGAGAATTAGTAGGGAGGCTTAGGCATCTTCCTCGACTATGCAAGTAAAGGATACACCTTGAAAACATAAAAAAACTTACCGGACTAGCGGGATGGGCCAAGTCGTGCCCGCGGTCCTCGGTCGTAGCCGGCGGTGTCTCATTGGCCTTGAAGAGCACCTTCCAGATGTCTTCGTGCGTAGTGCCGAAGAACTGCAGCAAGGTCTGGTGCTTGGCTGGATCATACTCCCACAAATGACAAGTCCGGCGTTGGCACGGAAGGATCCGGTGAATAAGCATCACCTGGATCACATTGACAAGCCTGATGTTCTTGTCTGTCATGCTCTTGATGCGCGTCTGAAGCGCTGTCAGCTCGTCCGGCGAAGACCAGTCCAGGCCCTTCGCTGGCTAGGAGGTGAGCCACATCGGGGCTCCGGACCGGAATTCGGGAGCCGCGGCCCAGGTGGTGCCGCGCGGCTCTGTGATATAGAACCATGATTGCTGCCACCCTATGACGGTCTCCATGAAGGAGCCTTCGGGCCATGTGACGTTGGGCACCTTGCTCACAATGGTGCCTCCACACTCTGCGTGTTGGCCACTCACCACCTTCGGCTTCACATTGAAGACTTTAGCCATAATCCGAAGTGGGGTGGATGCGGAGGAAGGCCTCACACATGACAATGAATGCCGAGATGTTGAGGATGGAGTTAGGGGCCAGATCGTGGAAATCCAGCCCATAGTAGAACATGAGTCCGCGGACGAACGGGTGGATAGGAAATCCCAACCCGCGGACGAAGTGGGGGATGAATACAACCCTCTCATGGGGCTCCGTGGTGGGGACGATCTGTCCCTTAGCCGGAAGCCGGTGCGCAATTTCCTTGGCCAAATATCCAGCGTCCCGGAGCTGGGTTATGTCCTTCTCCTTAACAAAGGAGGCCATCCACTTGCCCTGCACTCCGGATCTGGACATGATTGGAGTGATTTCTTGGGGCGGCAAAGATGAGAACTTGGGTGCTGGAGTTCGAGAATGGGGGAGGCAGGGAGAGAGAAGGCATGAGTGAAAAGGGGTGAATCCTTATCTCTTTATAAAGGAAGTGAATATCAAGCGCCTCCCCACTCGCCTAAAAACTCGCCTATTCCCCAAGGGTCGTGCATATGGCACGGTTAGGTTACCCATGCCCGTATTGATGAGAATCCCGCAATAAGGGGACACAATCTCTGCTTTGACAAGACGTGCCAATGAAACCACATCTCGAAATATGAAGCGGCATGCTAAAAATGGTTCGAATAATGGCCGGGCGGCGACGTGATGTCACGCTACAAAAAGTTGCCAGTGGATTGGACTCGTGAAACACTATACTCTCTGCAGTTGTGTGTGGTACTTGTTTTGCGGAGCCTGATGCGTTTTCTGTATTTGAAGGATGCTTTGGAGTATTCGGAGGAGGAACTCGCCTTGTAATGCCGAAGACAATTTGCATGCCGGACACCTCGTCATTGAAGCCTGGTTCAGGGGCTACTGAGGGAGTCCTGGATTAAGGGGTCCTCGGCTGTCCGGACTATGTAACGTGGGCCGGACTGATGGGATATGAAGATACAAGACAGAAGACTTCGCCCCGTGTCCGGATGGGACTCTCCTTGGCGTGGAAGGCAAGCTTGGCGTTCAGATATGTAGATTCCTTTCTCTGTAACTGACTTTGTACAACCCTAGTCCCCTCTGATGTCTATATAAACCGGAGGGCTTAGTCCGTAGAGGCAATCATAATCACATAGGCTAGACTTCTAGGATTTTAGCCATTACGATCTCGTGGTAGATCAACTCTTGTAATACTCATATTCATCAAGATCAATCAAGCAGGAAGTAGGGTATTACCCCCATAGAGAGGGCCCGAACCTGAGTAAACATTGTGTCCCCCGCCTCCTGTTACCATCAGCCTTAGACGCATAGTTCGGGACCCCCTACCCGAGATCCGCCGGTTTTGACACCGACAAGGGCCCAGAGATACCTCTCCGATACACTGAGTGACAAATCCTAATATCGATCTATGCCAGCTCAACAAATACCATCGGAGACACCTGTAGAGCATTGTTATAATCACCCAGTTACATTGTGACGTTTGATAGCACATTAAGTGTTCCTCTGGTATTCGGGAGTTGCATAATCTCATAGTCAGAGGAACATGTATAAGTCATGAAGAAAGCAATAGCAATAAACTAAACGATCATAGTGCTAAGCTAACGGATGGGTCTTGTCCATCACATCATTCTCTAATTATGTGATCCCGTTAATCAAATGACAACACATGTATATGTCTAGGAAACTTAACCATCTTTGATTAATGAGCTAGTCAAGTAGAGGCATACTAGGGACACTCTATTTGTCTATGTATTCACACATGTACTAAGTTTCCGGTTAATACAATTCTAGAATGAATAATAGACATTTATCATGATATAAGGAAATATAAATAACAACTTTATTATTGCCTCTAAGGAATATTCTCTTCAGTCTCCCACTTGCACTAGAGTCAATAATCTAGTTCACATCATCATGTGATTTAACACCAATAGTTCACATCTTTATGTGATTAGTTCGCATCTCCATGTGACTAATACCGAAAGGGTTTACTACAATCAATAATCTAGTTCACATCGCTATGTCATTATCATGTTTTACTTGTCAGAGAAGTTCAGTCAACGGGTCTGCCACATTCAGAGTAGTATGTATTTTGCAAATTTTCTATGTCTACAATGCTCTGCATGGAGCTACTCTACCTAACTACTCCCACTTTCAATTTGTATCCATATTGAGACTCAGAGTCATCCGGGTTGGTGTAAAAGCTTGCATCAAAGTAAGTCTTTACGACGAACTCTTTATCACCTCCATAACCGAGAAATATCTCCTTAGTCTTCTAAGGACAATTTTGACCGCTGTCAAGTGATCTACTCCTAGATCACTATTATACTCCCTTGACAAAATCATGCTAAGGTATACAATAGGTCTGGTACACATTATAGCATACTTTATAGAACCTATGACTGAGGCATAGGGAATGACTTTTCATTCTCTTTCTATTTTCTATTGTGGTCGGGTTTTAAGTCTTTACTCAACTTCACACCTACAACTCAGGCAAGAACTCCTTCTTTGGCTGATCTATTTTGAACTTCTTAAAAATCTTATCAAGGTATATACTCATTGAAAGTCTTATCAAGCGTCTTGATCTATCTTTATAGATCTTGATGCCTAATATGTAAGTAGCTTCACTGAGGTCTTTCTTTGAAAAAAATCCTTTCAAACACTCCTTTATGATTTCCAAAAAATTCTACATCATTTCTGATCAACAATATGTCATTCACATATATTTATCAGAAAGGTTGTAGTGCTCCCACTCACTTTCTTGTAAATACAGGCCTCACCAAAAGTCTGTATAAAACCATATGCTTTGATCACTTTATCAAAGCATATATTCCAACTCCGAGATGCTTGCACTAGTCCATAGATGGATTGCACACTTTGTTTGCACCTTTAGGATTGATAAAACCTTCTTGTTGCATCATATACAAGTCTTCTTTAAGAAATCCATTTAAGGAATGTAGTTTTGACATTTGCCAGATTCATAAAATGTGGAAATTGCTCACATGATTCAAACAGACTTAAGCATCGCTACGAGTGAGAAAATCTTATCGTAGTCAACACCTTGAACTTGTCAAAAACTTTTTGCGACAATTCGAGCTTTGTACATAGTAACACTACTATCAGCGTCTGTCTTTCTCTGGAGGATCCATTTATTCTCAATGGCTCGCCGATCATTGGGCAAGTCAATCAAAGTCCATACTTTGTTCTCATACATGGATCCCATCTCAGATTTCACGCCCTTAAGCCATTTCGCGGAATCTGGGCTCATCAGTGCTTTCTCATAGTTCGTAGGTTCGTCATGGTCTTGTAACATGACTTCCACAAAGGATTACTGTACCACTCTGGTGCGGACCATACTCTGGTTGACCTACATGGTTCGGTAGTAACTTGATCTGAAGTTTCATGATCATCATCATTAGCTTCCTCACTAATTGGTGTAGGAATCACTGGAACTGAATTCTGTGATGAACCACTTTCCAATTCGGGAGAAGGTACAATTACCTCATCAAGTTCTACATTCCTCCCACTCACTTCTTTCGAGAGAAACTTCTTCTCTAGAAAGGATCCATTCTTAGCAATGAATATCTTGACTTCGGATAGAAGGTCTACCCAACAGTTTCCTTTGGGTATCCTATGAAGACGCATTTCTCCGATTTGGGTTCAAGCTTATCACATTGAAACTCTTTCACATAAGCATCACAGCCCCAAACTTTAAGAAACGACGGCTTAGGTTTCTTGCTAAACCACAGTTTATATGGTGTCACCTCAACGGATTTAGATGGTGCCCTGTTTAACGTGAATGCAGTTGTCTCTAATGCATAACCCCAAAAAATAGTGGTAAATCGGTATGAGACATCATAGATCGCACCATATCTAATAAAGTACGGTTATGACGTTCGGACACATCATTACACTGTGGTGTTCCAGGTGGCGTGAGTTGCGAAACCATTCCACATTGTTTCAAATGAAATCCAAACTCGTAACTCAAATATTCACCTCCGCGATCAGATCGTAGAAACTTTATTTTCTTGTTACGATGATTCTCAACTTCACTTTGAAATTCTTTGAACTTTTCAAATGTTTCAAACTTGTGTTTCATTAAGTAGATATACCCATATCTGCTCAAAACATCTGTGAAGGTCAGAAAATAACGATACCCACCGCGAGCCTCAACACTCATTGGATCGCATACATCGGTATGTATTATTTCCAATAAGTCAGTGGCTCGCTCCATTGTTCTGGAGAATGGAGTCTTAGTCATCTTGCCCATGAGACATGGTTCACAAGCATCAAATGATTCATAATCAAGTGTTTCCAAAAGTCCATCGGCATGGAGTTTCTTCACGCGCTTTACACCAATATGACCTAAATGGCAGTTCCACTACTATGTTGCACTATCATTATCAACTTTGCATCTTTTGGCATCAATATCATGAATATGTGTATCACTACGACCGAGATTCAATAAACCATTCACCTTGGGTGTATGACCACAGAAGGTTTTATTCATGTAAACAGAATAACAATTATTCTTCGACTTAAATGAATAACTGTATTGCAATAAACATGATCCAATCATATTATGCTCAACGCAAACACCAAATAACATTTATTTTAGGTTCAACACTAATCCTGAAGGTAAAGGGAGTGTGCGATGGTGATCTTGTCAACCTTGGAATCATTTCCAACACACATCGTCACCTCGCCCTCAACTAGTCTCTGTTCATTCTGTAACTCCAGTTTCGAGTTACTAATCATAGCAACTAAACCAGTATCAAATACCCAGGGGCTACTATGAACACTAGTAAAGTACACATTAATAGCATGTATATCATATATACTTTTGTTCACTTTGCCATCCTTCTTATCCGCCAAGATTTGGGGCAGTTCCGCTTCCAGTGACCATTTCCTTTATAGTAGAAGCACTCAGTTTCAGGCTTGGGTCTAGCTTTGGGCTCTTCATGGGAGTGGCAGCTTCCTTGACATTCTTCTTGAAGTTCCCTTTGTTTCCCTTGCCCTTTTACTTGAAACAAGTGCTCTTGTCAACCATCAACACTTGATGCTTTTCTTGATTTTTACCTTCACCGATTTCAGCATCGCGAAGAGCTCAGGGAATCGTTTTCATCATCCCTTGCATATTATAGTTCACCACGAAGCTCCAGTAACTTGGTGATAGTGACTAGAGAACTCTGTCAATCACTATCTTATCTAGAAGATTAACTCCCACTTGATTCAAGCGATTGTAGTACTCAGACATTCTGAGCACATGCTCACTAGTTGAGCTATTCTCCTCCATCTTGTAGGCAAAGTACTTGTCAGAGGTCTCATACCTCTCGACATGGGCATGAGTCTGAAATACCAATTTCAACTCTTGGAACATCTCATATGCTCCGTGGTGTTCAAAACATTTTTGAAGTCCCGGTTCTAAGACGTAAAGCATGGCGCACTAAAGTATCAAGTAGTCATCATACCAAGCTTGCCAAACGTTCAAAACGTCTGCATCTGCTCCTGCAATAGGTTCGTCACCTAGCGGTGCGTCAAGGACATAATACTTCTGTGCAGCAATGAGGATAGTCTTCATATCACGGACCCAGTCCGCATCATTGCTACTATCATCTTTCAACTTATTTTTCTCTAGGAACATATCAAAAATAAATGGGGACCTACATCGCAAGCTATTGATCTACAACATAGATATGCAAATACTATCAGGTACTAAATTCATGATAAATTAAAGTTCAATTAAACATATTACTTAAGAACTCCCACTTAGATAGACATCCCTCTAGTTATCTAAATGATCACGTGATCCATATCCACTAAACCATGTCCGATCATCGCGTGAGATGGAGTAGCTATCAATGGTGAACATCACTATGTTGATCATATATACTATATGATTCACGCTCGACCTTTCGGTCTCAGTGTTCCAAGGCCATATCTGCATATGCTACTCTCGTCAAGTTTAACCCGAGTATTCGGCATGTGCAAAACTGGCTTGCACCCATTGTCTGTGAATGTAGAGCTTATCACACCCGATCATCAGGTGGTGTCTCAGCACGACGAACTGTAATAACGGTGCATACTTACCTTGAAATTTAGTGAGAGATCATCTTATAATGCTACCACCATAATAAGCAAAATAAGATGCAGAAAGGATAAACATCACATGCAATCAAAATAAGTGATATGATATGGCCATCATCATCTTGTGCCTTTTGATCTCCATCTCCAAAGCACCGTCATGATCACCATCGTCACCGGCTTGACACATCATCTCCATCGTAGCATCGTTGTCGTCTCGCCAACTATTGCTTCTATGACTATTACTACCGCTTAGTGATAAAGTAAAGCAATTACATGGTCATTGCATTTCATACAATAAGGCGACAATCATAAGGCTCCTGCCAGTTGCCGGTAACTTTTACAAAACATGATCATCTCATAAAACAATTTATATATCATCATGTCTTGACCTCACATCATAGCAAGCCCTGCAAAAACAAGATAGACGTCCTCTACTTTGTTGTTGCAAGTTTTACGTGGCTGCTACGGGCTTCTAGCAAGAACTGTTCCTACCTATGCATCAAAACCACAACGATTTTTCATCAAGTGTGTTGTTTTAACCTTCAACAAGGACCGGGCATGTCAAACTCGATTCAACTAAAGTTGGAGAAATAGACACCCACTAGCCACCTGTGTGCGAAGCACGTCGGTAGAACCAGTCTCATGAACGCGGTCATGTAATGTCGGCCTGGGCCGCTTCATCCAACAATACCGCCGAATCAAAGTAAGACGTTGCTGGTAAGCAGTATGACTATTATCGCCCACAACTCATTGTTTTCTACTCATGCATATAACATCTATGCATAGACCTGGCTCGGATGCCACTGTTGGGGAATGTAGTATTTCAAAATTTTCCTACGGTCACGCAAGATCTATCTAGGAGAAGAATAGCAACAAGTGGGGAGAGTGTGTCCATGTACCCTCGTAGACCGAAAGCGGAAGCGTTTAGTAACGCGGTTGATGTAGTTGAACGTCTTCGTGATCCAACCGATCCAAGCATCGAACGTACGGTACCTCCATGTTCAGCACACGTTCAGCTCGATGACATCCCTCGATCTCTTGATCCAGTTGAGGACGAGGGAGAGTTCCATCAGCACGACGGCGTGTCGACGGTGATGATGAAGTTACCGGTGCAGGGCTTTGCCTGAGCACTACGATGATATGACCGAGGTGTGTAACTGTGGAGGGGGGCATCGCACATGGTTAAGAGAAACTTGTGTGTTCTAGGGTGCCCCCCTGCCCCCGTATATAAATAAGGGGAGGGGAGGCCGGCCAGCCCTCCTAGTGCGCGCCAGGAGAGGAGAATCCTACTAGGACTCCAAGTCCCGGTAGGTTTCCACCTAAGGAAGAGGGGGAGAAGGAAGAGGGGGAAGGGAAGGCAAGGGAGGCACCGCCCCCTTCCCCTAGTTCAATTCGGACCCAAGGGGGGCATGGCCAGCCCCTCTTGGCCCTTCCTCTCTTCCCACTAAGGCCCATCGAAGCCCATTAGTTCCCCCAAGGGGTTCCGATAACCCTCCGACACTCCGATAATTATCCTGTACCTCTCGGAACTCATTCAGTGTCTGAATAACATTGTCCAATATATAAATCTTTATGTCTCGACCATTTCGAGACTCCTCGTCATGTCCATGAACTCATCCGGGACTCCGGACAAACTTCGGTCATCAAATCACATAACTCATAATACAAATCGTCATCAAACGTTAAGCGTGCGGACCCTTTGGGTTCGAGAACTATGTAGACATGACCGAGACACATCTCCGGTCAATAAATAATAGCGGAACCTAGATGCTCATATTGGCTCCTACATATTCTACGGAGATCTTTATCGATCAAACCGCATAACAACATACGTTGTTCCCTTTGTCATCGGTATGTTACTTGCCCGGGATTCAATCGTCGGTATCATCATACCTAGTTCAATCTTGTTACCAACAAGTCTCTTTACTCGTTCTGTAATGCATCATCTTGCAACTAACTCATTAGTCACATTGCTTGCAAGGCTTATAGTGATGTGCATTACCGAGATGGCCCAGAGATACCTCTCCGATACACGGAGTGACACCTAATCTTGATATATGCCAACTCAACAAATACCATCGGAGACACCTGTAGAGCATCTTTAGAATCACCCAGTTATGTTGTGACGTTTGATAGCACACTAAGTGTTCCTCTGGTATTCGGGAGTTGCATAATCTCATAGTCAGAGGAACATGTATAAGTCATGAAGAAAGCAATAGCAATAAACTAAATGATTGTAGTGCTAAGCTAACGGATGGGTCTTGTCCATCACATCATTCTCTAATGATGTGATCCAATTCATCAAATGACAACACATGTCTATGGCTAGGAAACTTAACCATCTTTGATTAACGAGCTAGTCAAGTAGAGGCATACTAGGGACACTCTGTTTGTCTATGTATTCACACATGTACTAAGTTTCTGGTTAATACAATTCTAGCATGAATAATAAAAATTTATCATGATATAAGGAAATATAAATAACAACTTTATTATTGCCTCTAGGGCATATTTCCTTCAGTGTTTTATCCTGCATCAAGTGCAGTGCTCTATGACATAAATTATTCTGTTTTGTTTTAAATAAGAGGAGTGCATATGAGTTTAATAAAGCATTGTAATGTTCCTAGGTTTTCAGAAGAATCGACTGTATTAGATGTTAGGTCAAACCTCATAAGATATATCAGCGTGCACTACAATGTTATCTAAATGGACTGCAAATATTATTATTTTTTCAGGACATAAACTTACATGTGTGTAGAGTCGTTCACCCGATGGCGTTTGTAGCTCACCAGGTTGTATTAGACATGGCGGAGTTATAGCAGATCTGTGTAGTTGAGGATCTTGTGGAGGCAATAGTGAGGAGGATTTTTACCTGTCGTTGACTTCTGACCGAGGCACCCTTGGTGGTCGAAGTGTCGAAATTGATGCATCAGGTCACCTTGGAGCTCTGTTTTTTGGTGCAGCGGGTGGACGCTGAGCTCTGTTTTGTGTTGCACGTGCATGCAGTGGTAATCCAGTGTTGTGGCGATGTCTCACCAGATTGGTTTGAAATTTTGGGAGTGGCGACACATCATCATAATCATCACTTGCTGCAAATCATGTTCAAATGCGTTATCACTCTCTATTCGGACATGATGTCCAAATGTACTGAACTCGTGCTCGTACTCTGGGTTGAGAACTGTTATGGGCTCATCTTCATCGTCGTCATCTTCATCATCCTGTCGGTGAGTGCCCTCCCAGATGAAGGTGACATCATCGTCACCCTCGACTACCTCTTCTCCCTGGAAAAAATCTTCTTCTGGAGAGTATAGCACCATGTTTGTTGTCGTGAAGCATTTTGGAATCTGAGGGGTAACCCAGCCAGTGTCTCTTTCAGAAGAATCTTTACTCTTGTGAAAGTTGTTGTTCCCTGGGTGGTCAATTATGCGCGACATTTTGTATCTACTGAACGTTATATCCTGCACAAAATGGCCGAGCTGCATTGTCAGGCAAGATGAACTGAAAGATACAAACTGCAATCTGTTTCAAATGGTACTGCAAACTAATGCACGCTGACTGCATCACTCCGCAAGGTAAACTGAAGTAACCGCACTGCATCATTGTCTGTATTGAACCTATACAACTATACTGCATAACCGAGCAAGCGTACTGTATAACCGAGCAAGTGCACTGCATTTTTTCCCATCGTGAACTAAAGTAACTGCACTGCATAGTTTTTGGAGGCGTACTGGACTGTGTGTACTTCTTTGTCTGGAACAAGTTAACTGAGATGGTTGAAGAAGTGTACTACTTACCTCGTGTTCCAGTGATTTCTTGCGTTTGCAGGAGGAAGTTCCCTTCTCGTTCATCTGCATCACTTTTGCATTCACCTGTGTAGTCCACTTGCCCTTCAGTAGTTCATGAGCTATCTGGACGTTGCTCAAGGTGAGCGGAGACGGAGGATTTTCTATGAAGGTCATTGCAAAATTAATCCAAGAAGCTGTTGTGCATGAAGGAACCTTGCGCATAGTCCTCCTTGCTCGAATTTGTTTGATGTCGAGACAACACCAGATGAAGTATAGGTAATTGAAGGCCCAGAGGAGTTCGGCGGCGGCGCTACCGAGTCGCTGCCACAGAAGAAGGCTAATATGCTAGCGGAGGAGGTGTTGCTCAGTTGCTGCCACAGAAGAAGGCCGAGAGGCGACAGGCGGTGTCGCTGCTTGGTCGCTGTCGCAGAAGAACGCCGGGAGCGGAGGGGCGGCGTGGCTGCCGGCCTCCACCGCAGAAGAAGGCCGGAAGGGGAGGAGCGGTGGCGCTCCCAGGCCGCCGCCGCGGGAGAAAGCGGGGACGGGAGGGGCGGTATCGCTCCCAGGCCGCTGTCGTAGAAGAAGGCCGGGAGTAGAGTGGCGGCGGTGCTCCCAGACCGGTGTCGCGGAAGAAGGCTGGGAGGGGAGGGGCAGCGGTGCTCCCGGGCCGCTGCCGCGGAAGAAGGTCGGGAGGGGAGGGGCAGCGGTGATCTGGTGGTGGATATTATCAGAATAAGACTCTTAAGGGGTGTTATCATAATATACCCACCCTATATATATCTAGTGTATAAGTAAGCAAGCAGTTGGCCATTCTGTAGCTCAATTAACTAGCTGGAACATTGTGTGCCATGTTTCAGAGGAGTCTTAGGGAGCATAATGAACAACAGAGAGATTCATACAAACCTACTACAACAAGCAAAACTATGCAATCATTAGCCTCGTATAAACTAGATTGTGAGCCTCATGCAGTAATAGTTGGTTAATAGACTTCAAAGCTTTAGGCACACTTCGCCAGAGTAATTAAATGGTAAGACCTTTAATTATGTGAACTAATAGTTATACAAGTACCCGACATCAGGCATCATTGTTTGGGCATCTCATTAACTGAGGACAAATAAAGCAGTTGAAAAGAGCAATTTAACTATGCCTGAAACAATCAAGCAATTGAATTGTTGAGTTGGCAGCACGCATACATGCATGCCTCAATAACATCCATGGCCTAGCTACATTTACTATATAAAGGAAAAAGTAATGCAATATATTTTGTCGCCTATGAAGTATCTTGGCTGGTATGTAATCAAGATCCTAGTAATCATAGGGAGGCTAATGATGTGAATATGTGTTTGGTTATAACATTTATGACATCGACAACTCTAGCATAACAGGAAGCAGTTTCACACTATTCACTACTATAAGATGTTTAATATATTTAAAACAAGACTACATCCATAATGAGTGAACTGACACATTAAAATGTGTTTACATACATCTGATTTACAAAAAAGTTAGTACATCATATAGTAGTAGGCGGGGGGGGGGGGTTAATAAATGGCCCAATGACTGGGTTATAGGTGAAGAACCCTACACAAGCACAATGTCAGACAAATAGGATGTCCTGGTAATTGTAATAAAGTGACTTACCATAACTTGTTGAATAGGCTCAGCGCTGCTCCTCCTTCTCTTAAAAGGCTCCTTCCTAACATATTGTACTTGGAAATCCTCAATCTTATCTTCATTTCACCCCTCTGCAAGGTGACACAAACTAGTTACTAGTCTCCTTGAAGATAAATATGCATACTTTCCAGTCTGTGAACAACACCAAAGGATGAGTTTCTAACAAAACAACACCACATGATGAAACATGCTATATCTCTTGCACACAATGAAATGAGCATTTACTATGTGTGTGCTGTGTAAAAATTAGGCATACCTTCGAACTGGACCTCAGGGTACTCTTGCAGAGACTACTTTAGTGTACATCTAAACCTTTATATCACCTATGAGTTATACAAGCCCCCACTACATCTGCCCTTAGTGTTTAAATCGTTGACAAGATTTGTTAGGTCAAGAACATCAAGTAATCAAAGCAAATAGTCCTAGAATGGCTAGCTAATACAAACAAGCAATTGAACAGATGTGTGAGGAAATCTTGCACCACACTGAATTACATATCAAGAAAAGAAGCATATAAGGAGGCTTAAAGACCATCACTTGACTGATCAGATTTAAGGGGCATTCAAACATCATGGGCAACGTACGAACTAACATAAACATTGCATATTCCAGATTCTATAATGAAATGCACATGTATTAGGTTATGCCATGTATGATGCCTAAATGTACACTATAGCAGGTAGCAGTGATCCATCATTGGACACACAATTGAATTGCAGGTTAAGGGCCAGTTCTATTCCGCCTTTTCAGAGCTTATTGCCAAAATAAGCCACAAAAGGTGTAAAGAACTCATTTTTGAGTTATGGGCTTGGGCTTAACCTATTTCACTTTGGGGGGTGCTTTGGGTAGAAGCTCAATAAAAATTGAAGGGAAGGGGAATAGTGAAATGACTCTATTGTCTACCTATATTACACTCAAAATGTCACTACTCACGCCCGCGTCACACCTGACCCTCAAGTAAAAACGAACATACAAGCGTTCATTGCCCTGCCCGCTTGCATCTCCTCTCTCCTTTCCCTCTCTACCTCAATCCCCTGCCTGCAGCGCTAGGGTTCCTCCAGCAAGCCGCCACCACTGGTCCCATGTGGCCTTCTTGATACGACCCCATGTTCGAAGAAGAGGGAGTACAAGGGGAGGACCGATCTTCACGGTGTAGGATCGATAAATAGATGGGGATAACTAGCTGCAAGCAGTCGGAAAATGGAAAATAAAAGATTATGAACCAACGAGGAGGATGCTCACTGGAGCTTGCAATCCAAACATTCGTCGATCCACAACCCGCAATACTACCCCACACAACCACGCTCAAGTCGTGGAGCATGGGATAGGTGCAATCCATAAGGGAAACCACGAACTCTAACCCACACAACACGATCTAGTTGTGAAGCACAAATTAGGAGCAATTTCTCAAGGAATCATGAGAATAAGGATAACAAGAGCTCTCCAGTCTCAAGAGGAGTCTATGTCTTTGTTCTTTGATAGAAATGGCAAAAGTCCCCAAAGAAGGGAAGAGCTAGCCTATTTATAATTGGGACAACCCCCTAGATTGGTGTGAAAGCAAACTAGCTTCTAGAGCCAGCTTAGGTGTGAGAGAGAACCAGCTTTGTTTTGACTATATGGCTTAGAGACTTAATGGGGTAGCTTCTGGAAAACTCTCGTTGAAGGTGGTTGGCAGTTCTTGACCAAACATTGTTCATTAGGGTCGAACAATGTTTCCTTCAGCAACAAACTCGAGTTCTCGGAACCTTTCACAGGTTGGGATATCCAAACTCATGAAAAACATTGTTTCGTCAGAATCAGAACAATGTTTCTTCAGCAGACAACTCATTTCTCCATGAATTCCTAACTTTGTTTCCTTGAGATAAAACATTGTTTTGTGTGGACTGAAATGTGTTTGGCCTTCTTCTATATCGCACCTGAGTTCAACCAACAACAAAGGAGGCGAAGGTACAATCATGTTTTCAAGGTCAAATGATAGACTTAAGTTAGTGTTCATCATGTGTTTGCATTGTGCAACTTCTTGTGATTGGACCATTGATGGTTGGTGGTGTGGTGCCCATGGTTGGGATGTCCTCATCATCCACCCCCGCAAATGGTCCATCACCGCTGTCGGTGTCAAAACCGGCGGATCTCGGGTAGGGGGTCCCGAACTGTGTGTCTAGGCGGATGGTAACAGGAGACAAGGACACGATGTTTTACCCAGGTTCGGGCCCTCTTGATGGAGGTAAAACCCTACGTCCTGCTTGATTAATATTGATGATATGGGTAGTACAAGAGTGGATCTACCACGAGATCAAGGAGGCTAAACCCTAGAAGCTAGCCTATGGTATGATTGTTGTAATGGAGGTTATGTCCTACGGACTAAAGCCCTCTGGTTTATATAGACACTGGAGAGGGCTAGGGTTACACAGAGTCGGTTACAATGGTAGGAGATCTACATATCCGTATCGCCAAGCTTGCCTTCCACGCCAAGGAAAGTCCCATCCGGACACGGGACGGAGTCTTCAATCTTGTATCTTCGTAGTCTTGGAGTCCGGCGGACGATGATAGTCCGGCTGTCCGGACACCCCCTAGTCCAGGACTCCCTCAGTAGCCCCCGAACCAGGCTTCAATGACGATAAATCCAGCGCGTATATAGTCTTCGGCGTTGCAAGGCGGGTTCTCCTTTAACTTACATGTACCTGCCGAACAGTGTCCGGCTTCCTTATCAATGTTGCGCTTCTTGGCTTCCACGCCCAATAATGGTTTTCTTCAACGCGTCGCACGAATGCGAAAAGCCAGGGTATCTTTAATGTTTTACCCCCTAGCTGCATAAATAGTCTGCCTATAAGAGAGGCAAGAATCCAGATCCAAATCACACCATCTTCCTTCCGCGAGTATTCATCGGAGCGCCTTTGACTAAAAATCCATTCCATCATGGACCGTCGACGCGGCTCCTCTTCTCACGCTCCCAGCCCTCTGCCAGGAGATTGGAGGAGATGTTCCGTCCCGCACAACGAGCTGGTGGCGCTTCAAGCAAAGGGATATCTCCCTCCGGCCTTCATGGTCCCGGTTCGAGCCAGGTTGGCCACCTACCAAGGTGGGAAGCAAGCGGAGGCTACCCCAAGTCCCAACAAAGGGGAGCGGGTATGCTTCGTCCCCTATCTGATAAGGGGACTCGGATTTCATATACATCCATTCCTCCGCGGGCTCCTGGAGTTCTACGGACTCCAGCTCCATCACCTTACGCCCGCCTCTATCCTGCATATCGCGGGTTACATAGCTCTTTGCGAGCTATTTCTGGGCATCGAGCCCCATTTTGCACTGTGGAAGAGGTTGTTCTGCCTCGTACCCCGTTCTCACGAGGGGTCCATATATCAAGTGGGCGGCGCCGAAATATGGCGCATTGCCGGGACCGGATATCCATCCGGAACCCCTAAGAAGGCGTCCGAAGACTGGCCTTCGGAATGGTTTTACATAGAAGACGCTCCGCTGCCGGACCCTGTTCGGATCGGCCTCCCGGAGTTCAATACTGCTCCTCTGAAGAAACGCCTTAGTTGGCGCCCGCGGAGCCCCCAACTGGAGGAAGACAAGAGCGTCCATTATCTGATGGGCCGAATAAGATTACTGGCCCATTCCGGGTTGACCATGATCAGAGTCATGGAAACATGCATTACGCGGGGGGTGCAGCCACTGCAATACAGGGGCCACCCCATGTGGGATTTCAACGGGGAAGACGACGCCACCCGTCATGGCCGCAAAGGACAGGATTCGGCCGAGGATCTAGTGACGATCCTGTCCGGCCTGTACAAGGGGGAGAAGGAGGACTTTCTCCAGATGAACCCGTTGAATGGGTTCTCCATGAATAACCCTCGGCGTTGGGTAAGCGAACACTTTAAGGGCCCGACCCATGTTTTCAAAGTTTAAGCTTCTTATATTATGTCTTCGACGCAGGAACTGCGTCGGATCGTGGAGGACATGGTAAGTCCAGCTCCGCAACCCAAGGACCCAGAGAGATCCCAGGATCCGGCCTCTGAAGAGGATCCGGACATAAAGGTGGAGCTAATCGATGGGGTGTTCCACCAGCTCAGCATGGATAATGCTTTAGTCGCCATTATGGCTAACTACCCCGGATTATATCCGGCTTCCCAGGTGATTGTGACCGAAGTCCCGACACCATTGTTTCTTCCTCGCTCGTCTCTGACCTTCGGATATGATGGTGTTTTGTAGGAGGCGCCTCCAGGGCGGGAAGCCGAGCCCACGGCGGCTGACCAACAAAGGCCAGTCTGGACCGGCAGGCGGAAGAGGAGCGCGGCACGGACTGAAACGTCGCCGCAAAGTTATAGCTCACAGTTCACTATTCGGAGCAATGTCCCTAGGAAGCGTTTGAGTGCTCATGACCTTTGTAGGAGAAAAAGCGCCCGCCGGACTGCGGGCGTAGAGGTTGCCAATCCAACCTCTACCAGCCAGGCTCCAGCACCCGGTCTGGAGGGGGAGGCAAGCGCAAGGCGCGGGCTGGATACTCCTCCAACGGAGGATGCCGACAGACTGTCCGCCACCAAGTCTAAGGTGGAGAGCGCCATGAACCACAGGCTCCGCCGGACAGTATTTCGTGAAGCGTGCTTCTCCCCTGAGGCGTTGAATGCCTTTAACGCGGGGGACGCGCACCTCCGTGCTGCTCAAGATGGTTCTACCAGAGCCACGGAGCAGTATGTAAAAGACATACAGGTAAGAGAATTTAATAGTTATATATGCCAGTAGCCCCCGAGACTTAAAGTAGTTATATTAACTGATTTAAGGATCATTTGAAATGCAGGATCTTACCGAGAAGAATACCCAACTGTCTCAGGAGCTGCAAGAGTGCAAGGCCCAACTTGAGGCCGCACTTGCTGCCGCAGGAGGAATCACGGAGGCCACTCCTGGTAACACATTTTTTTTTAAAAAATATAAGCATTGTGCGGCGTGCGCGCAGGTCTAATAATGACATTGCAGGTGCTGCCGGACAAGATCCGGACAGGCAGGAACTACTGCGCCAGCTGAAGGCCGGCGAGAGGGTGCTGAATAGAGTGCAGCAGGAAAGGAACAAGCTCCAAGATGCCCACGCCCAGCTTGGAGAAGAGCTGAAAGGCGTTCGGGCCGAGCTGTCCGGCTCCGTTAAGGAGAATCAGCGGCATCTATAGTAAGTGCTTGAGCGGACTCCTTTGAAAAGAAGAGTTCGGCGAGGAACTCAATTGACAGAATATGTCTTGTAGGTATACTCACAGGTCGCCCTGTGGAGGAGATGCCCGTATCGACGGGTGATCAACTTCCCGAGCTGTTGCAGCTGCTCGAACGAGTTCGGCAGGCAATGAGCGGCGTCGTCCAGGCTTTATGGCCATCCCTCTCCCTACCCGAAGGCCTTGGGGAGCTTGCGGAGAAGCTTCAGGGAGTGCAGCAGCGCTTCCGTTTGTGGAAGATTTCGACCTGCCACCAAGGTGCCAGGGAGGCTTGGGCCATGGTGAAGACGCGGTACAAGAAGGCGGATCCCAACCACATGGCCGAGGTCGGACCTGTGGGGCCCGATAGGAAGGAGATCCCTGTGAGTTTAGTATACGGCCAAGTAGAGTTGGCCGCTAAATTTTCCCAACGGGACTGTAAATTAGACAGCCTGTTAGACGGGATTGAGGAGGAATACAGTCAGTAGATTTGACAATGTATTTTAAAATGACATGTGAAATGCCTTCTAGCCGGATTGTAGATCGTTTGTCTTTGCCGACCTTTTCGCTTCAACCTCGGGACCCTAGAGTCCGGAGTGTGTCCGAATACCTTCTCGGTTAAGAAACAACCGGGGTATGCATGGAGACCAGGCGTAGGGGTCATTAGTGCGTTATCAGACAAGTGCCCAACTAGTTATGTTATATTACATGGTTAGTAAGAAACATCTTCCAGGGACAATAGTTCCGTTAAGGGTTCCTTTCCCTGGGAGGCATGCCCTAAAGTGCATGTCCGAACTGCGAAAAAAGCGGGAAAACATCTGGGGGCAGATAAATAAGTAGGTAAAAAATCATCTTTCAAGTCACCGACCGAATATTCCCTTAAGAACGCTAGCTTTCGGCTTCACCCAGTCTGAGGTACACATCCGGCTGACCCGGCAGTAACAATCGCAGAGGTGCTCCCTTTACCTCCTAGCCGAACAATCAGGAACGTAGGGGTAAGCACAGGAGCCAGGCAACCCAGCTTGGCCAAAACTTAAGTCATATGGATGCATATAATGGTGAATAAAAGGTACATGTGGAAGCTTGACACATGTGCTGGGCATGAAGCCCTTATAATTAAGCTTCTGGTAAAGAAGCCCCCAAGTATAATGAGTGTGGATGGCACATCAAGTATGTGCGAGCAATGCGCAAGCAGGCCCTTAAGGGCTTTTTAGGAAAAGGGTTAAGAGAAGAAAGAGAAACAAAAGACGGCTGAAGTGTAAAAATTTGGACGGGGGAAGGGGACGAACTCTTAGTCCAGCGCTAGGCATAGAATCTTCGGAGGCGGGCTGCGTTCCATGGGTTCGGCTCGAGTCGGTTGTCCGATGCATTTCGTAGACGGTACGCTCCGCCGGTCAGGACTTGATCAATAATGAAGGGGCCCTCCCATTTGGGCCTGAGCTTGTCCTTTTTCTTGTCCGGCAGGCGTAGAACTAGTTCGCCAACGTTGTAAGTCTTGGCCCGTACTTCTCTGCTTTGATATCTTCGAGCCTGCTGCTGATAGAATGCGGAGCGAGCCTTGGCGACGTCGCGTTCTTCCTCCAATGCGTCCAAGCTGTCTTGCCAATCCAGCTCGGCTTCTCTTTCTTCGTACATGCGCACTCGAGGTGAGTCATGAATGATGTTGCAGGGCAGAACTGCCTCTGCGCCGTATACCATAAAAAATGGTGTGAATCCGGTAGTACGGTTGGGCGTTGTCCGCAGCCCCCAGAGTACGGAGTCGAGCTCCTCTACCCAGTGCGTGTCAAATTTCGTAAGTGACCGCACTAGTCTGGCTTTGATGCCGCTCATTATTAGACCATTTCCTCGTTCCACTTGACCGTTGGTTTGAGGATGATAGACTGAAGCATAATCAAGCTTAATGCCTATATTTTTGCACCATGATTTAACCTCGTCGGCCGTAAAATTCGTGCCATTATCGGTGATGATGTTGTGGGGGACACCAAAATGGTGTACTACCCCGGAGATAAAGTCTATCACTGGTCCGGACTCTGCCGTTTTGACTGGTTTGGCCTCTATCCATTTGGTGAATTTGTCTACCATGACCAATAGGTACCTTTGCTTGTGGGTTCCCCCTTTAAGGGGTCCAACCATGTCAAGCCCCCAGACCGCGAACGACCAGGTAATGGGTATAGTTTTGAGGGCGGTGCGTGGCATATGGCTCTGATTAGCAAAGAGCTGACAACCGCCGCATCTTTGGACTGAGTCCTGAGCATCTGCCCGGGCCGTCGGCCAATAAAATCTTGTACGGAATGCCTGTCCTACAAAGGCCCGAGCTGCTGCGTGGTGTCCGCCTAGTCCGGCATGAATTTCAGCCAGGAGGTTTCGCCCTTCCTCTTCGGAGATACACCTTTGAAGGACTCCGGTTGTGCTTTTCTTATAAAGTTCTCCCTCATGGACCTTGTAGGCTTTAGATCGCTGGACTATGCAGCGGGCCTCATTTTGGTCTTCAGGAAGTTCCTGCCTAAGCAAGTAGGCTAGGAATGGTTTTGTCCACGGGGCGATTACTGCCATTATGTCATGGGCTGAAGGTGTTGTGTCATCGGCTGAATCGCCGGTTGGCGCGGTTTTTTCCGGTTTGTCGTTTCCGGACTCCTCTTCCCATAGTACGGATGGCTTGAAGAGTCATTCGAGGAAGATGTTTGGAGGGACAGCGTCATGTTTTGCGCCGATGCGTGCCAGTACGTCGGCTGCTTGGTTATTATCTCGGGCTACGTGATGGAATTCGAGTCCTTCAAACTGAGCTGACATTTTTAGGACAACGTTGCGATATGCTGCCATTTTCGGATCCTTGGCTTCAAAGTCTCCATTTATTTGGGATATTGCAAGGTTTGAATCCCTGCGCACCTCTAGGCGTTGAATGCCCATGGAGATTGCAATCCGGGGACCATGTAAAAGGGCCTCGTATTCGGCTGCGTTGTTGGAGTCCGTGTACATTATTTGAAGTACGTATTGGACTGTGTCCCCGGTCGGGGACATCAATACGACGCCAGCCCCCAGTCCGGCCAACATTTTAGAGCCGTCGAAGTGCATAGTCCAATTGGAGTATGCGCCGTACTCTTTAGGGAGTTCGGCTTCGGTCCATTCAGCGACATAGTCAGCCAAAACTTGTGACTTTATAGCTCGCCGAGGTTTGTAAGTTATATCGAATGGTAAGAGCTCAATGGCCCATTTTGCAATCCTGCCCGTTGCGTCTCGGTTGTTTATAATGTCATTAAGTGGTACTTCGGAGGCCACTGTTATCGAACACTCTTGAAAGTAGTGTCGGAGCTTCCGGGATGCCATGAACACCGCATACGCTATCTTTCGATAGTGCGGTTAACGGGACTTGCAGGGGGTTAACACAGTGGATACGTAGTACACTGGTTTTTGAAAAGGGAATTTATGCACTTCTGTCTCTCGTTCGACGACGAGTACCGCGCTTACAACTTGATGTGTTGCTGCGATGTATAACAACATTGGTTCACCCAGGTTGGGCGCAGCCAGGACCAGATTTGTTGCCAATATGGCTTTTATTTCTTCGAGTCCGGCAGTGGCAGCGTCCGTCCACTCGAAGTGTTCGGTGCGCCTAAGGAGGCGATAGAGGGGCAATGCCTTTTCTCCTAGACGGGAGATAAAGCGGCTTAGAGCCGCTACGCATCCCGTAAATTTTTTTATTTGCTTGAGGTCTTTTGGGATATCCAGCTGTGATAGAGCTCGGATCTTGGCTGGGTTTGCTTCAATTCCTCTACCGGATACAATGAAGCCCAGTAGCTCTCCGGCTGGTACACCGAAAATGCATTTTTCCGGATTCAGCTTGATGTCATATGCTTTGAGGTTGTCGAATGTGAGCCTCAAGTCGTCTACTAGAGTTTCGACATGTTTGGTTTTGATGACTACGTTGTCTACGTATGCCTCAACTGTTTTGCCGATCTGGGTGGCCAGACATGTTTGAATCATGAGCTGATATGTTGCACCGGCGTTTTTAAGTCCGAAGGGCATCATGTTGAAGCAGAATGGTCCATATGGAGTGATGAATGTCGTTGCGGCTTGGTCTGCCCACCATCTTGATTTGATGGTAGCCAGAGTATGCGTCGAGGAAGCACAATGAATCGTGCCCTGCAGTAGCATCGATTATTTGGTCGATGCGGGGGAGGGGGAAGGGATCCTTTGGGCAAGCCTTATTGAGGTCTTTGAAATCGATGCATAGGCGCCAGGATTTGTCCTTCTTTGGTACCATTACCAGGTTTGCTAGCCAATCCGGATGTTTGATATCTCTGATGAATCCGGCTTCCAATAGTTTGGCTAGCTCTTCTCCCATTGCCTGTCTTTTGGGTTCGGAAAATCGTCGAAGAGCCTGTTTGACTGGCTTGAATCCTTTTAGGATGTTTAGGTTGTGTTCTGCCAATCTGCGTGGGATTCCGGGCATATCCGAGGGGTGCCAGGAGAAAATGTCCCAATTTTCCCGAAGGAATTCTCGCAGTGCGGCATCTACATCAGGGTTCAATTGTGCCCCGATGGAGGCCGTCTTTGTTGGGTCCGTTGGATGGACCTGGAATTTTACTATTTCATCTGCTGGTTTAAAGGAGGTGGACTTGGATCTCTTATCGAGTATCACATCATCCCTATTCACCGTAGAGCACAGCGCGGTGAGTTCTTCTGCCGCTAGGGCTTCGGATAGTGCCTCCAGGGCTAATGCGGCTGTCTTGTTTTCGGCGCGGAGTGCTATGTCCGGATCACTAATGAGAGTGATTATTCCGCCGGGCCCAGGCATTTTGAGCTTCATGTACCCGTAATGGGTCACGGCTTGAAAAATTGTGAATGCCTCTCGTCCTAATATAGCCTGATATCCGTTGTTGAATGGGGCCACTTGGAACGTGACTTCTTTGGATCTGTAATTGTCCGGCAAGCCAAACACCACATCGAGTGTGATTTTTCTGGTGCAGCGCGCTTCCCGACTAGGGATTATTCCTCTGAAGGTTGTGCTGCTTCGCTCAATACGGCTCCAGTCTATTTCCATTTTTTGAAGAGTTTCCTCGTAGATGAGGTTTAATCCGCTGCCGCCATCCATGAGGACCTTTGTAAGTCGAAAGCCGTCCACAATTGGACTAAGTACCAGCGCGGCTGGTGCTCGGGCTGTTAGGAATTTAGGTTCGTCGCTGGCATTGAAGGTGATGGCTGTGTCGCTCCATGGATTTGTTGTTGCTACTTGGTAGACTTCGGCGAGGCTGCGGATTGTTTGTTTTCGCATATTATTTGATGCGAAAGTCTCGAAGACTGTTGATACCATACCGGTATTTTTGGAGTGGTTTTCCGGGGCTAGAAGTTCCTCGCCACTTTTGGCCACCAGCCGTAATATCCAACATGCTCGAAGGCTATGTGTTGGGACAGCTCCTTCTGTACTGTGAATTTTACAGGGTCCGCTAAGCCATCCCTCCAGTACGGTTCCGTGCCCTCTATGGGGTTTTTGCTTTTTGGTTTTTGTGTCAGGTGCCTGAGTGCAATGCACCCTTTTGTTGCGGACTAGGGTTGTATTCGGGGCCGGATTGTCCCAAAACTTATTTTCGGTTTTCCGGAAACTCTCCATCGCACAGTACTTTCATAGTATGGACGCCAGGTCGGCGAAGCGTGTAATTTCACGACGGCTGACGGCGTTCAAGATTCCCTCGTCCGTGCCATTATTGCAAAAAATTGAGATTGCGTTTTCCTCTCGGCAGTCCTTTATCCTGTCCATAACCAGGAGGAATCTGGCCCAGTAGTGATGTACTGTTTCGGTGGGCTCTTGCCGGATTAGAGATAGATCGCATATGTCTGGGCGGGTGGGTGGAGTTAAGTCCGGAACCCTGCCCATCTCGAGGCTCGAAGGCCGGGAAGTTTCCGAATTTGGAAGCTTGGATTGCTGGGCGTTGTCCAACGAGTCCGGAACGATGCCTGATTTTAAGTTCAGTGCTCGATCGAAGTCCGTCCATCCGCGGAAATCCAGCATGGAGGGTTCGGGAGCCCGGACATGACTAGTTTTCAATATAAGAGAAGAGTCGCCGCATTGTTCCTCTACCACTGCGACGTGGTGGGTGACCTGGGGAGAGTTAATCTCTCTCAGATCGGTTTTAAGCCCAATCTGATTGTAGTCTGTAGTGACTCCCAGGGCGGCGATGTGATCCAAGAGCTCGTTGACAGACGAGAGCTCTATTGGATCCAGCTGCTCGGCAAATTCCAAGCTGACGTCAAGATTGCTTTTGACGACTTGAGAAGTCATTGTCGAAGCAGTGGCCGGACTGGCGGTCATAAGAAAACCACCTAGCCAGATAGTTTGGCCGGCGGCCAAGTCCCCTTTGGCGAAAATACCGTCCTTGAAGACGGGTGGAGGCATCCTACCTATCAGCGATGGCACAGAGGAACTCTCAATGAAAGCACCAATGTCGGTGTCAAAACGGCGGATCTCGGGTAGGGGGTCCCGAACTGTGCGTCTAGGCGGATGGTAATAGGAGACAAGGGACACGATGTTTTACCCAGGTTCGGGCCCTCTTGATGGAGGTAAGACCCTACGTCCTGCTTGATTAATATTGATGATATGGGTAGTACAAGAGTGGATCTACCATGACATCAAGGAGGCTAAACCCTAGAAGCTAGCCTATGGTATGATTGTTGTAATGGAGGTTATGTCCTACGGACTAAAGCCCTCCAGTTTATATAGACACTGGAGAGGGCTAGGGTTACACAGAGTCGGTTACAATGGTAGGAGATCTACATATCCGTATCGCCAAGCTTGCCTTCCATGCCAAGGAAAGTCCCATCCGGACACGGGACGGAGTCTTCAATCTTGTATCTTCGTAGTCTTGGAGTCCGGCGGACGATGATAGTCCGGCTGTCCGGACACCCCCTAGTCCAGGACTCCCTCAACCGCGTCGCTGCAACTTGCACTTGCGTTGCTCAGGAAAACGGTCCTTCCGAAGGTGTACCCATGCCAAATCGCCTTGCTCGAACACCAGCTTCTTCTTGGTCTTATTTACCCGTTTCATATATTGTTCAGTCATTTTATCAATATTCTCCTTTGCCTCGCCATGAAGTTTCTTGATGAAATCAGCATGCTTACTTGCATCGAGGCTAGTTTGTTCCTGCATTGGCAAAGGCAAAAGATCGATGGGAGCAATAGGTTTGAATCCATAAACAAGTTCAAATAGGCAAAATTTAGTGGTTGAATGTACCGCCCTGTTATACGTAAACTCCACATGAGGTAGTCACTCTTCCCACATCTTCAAATTCTTCTGGAGGACTGCTCGTAGCATCATGGACAATGTTCGGTTGACAACTTCAGTCAGTCCATCAGTTTGTGGGTGGCATGTCGTGGAAAATAGGAGCTTGGTGCCAAGTTTCCCCCCACAAGGTCTTCCAAAAGTAGCTCGGAAATTTGGTGTCATAGTTTGACACCAATCGTGCGTCGTACTCCATGTAGCCGCACAACTTCCCTGAAAACAGATCAACAATGCATGAAGCATCATCGCTCTTATGACATGGGATAAAATGTGCCATTTTGCTAAAACGATCAACTACCACAAACACAGAGTCACTCTCCCTCTTAGTCTGTGGTAAACCAAGAACAAAATCCATAGAAATATCTTCCGACGGAGTATTCGGAATAGATAAAGGAGTATATAAACCATGAGGATTCAAGCGGGACTTAGATTTTTGACAAATCTCGTATCTCATCACGTAGCGTTCCACGTCACGTCTCATTCGCAGCCAAAAGAAGTGATCAACGAGTACACTTTCAGTTTTCTTGGCTCCAAAATGTCCCATGAGACGACTGGTGTGAGCCTCCTGCAAGAGCAACAAGCGAACAGAACAATCTGGGATGCACAATTTGTTAGCTCGAAATAGAAATCCATCATGCAAATGAAAATTATCCCATCCCTTTCCCTTGTTACACTTTGAAAATGATTCAGCAAAGTATGAGTGGTTAGCATACAATTCTTTGATGATTTCTAAACCAAGGATTTTAACATCAAGTTGGGAAAGTAAAATGTGACGCCTAGGCAATCCATCGGCAACAACGTTATCCTTCCCTTTCTTGTACATGAAAATATAAGGAAAAGACTCTATGAACTCACTCCATTTTGAATGTCTATGGTTAAGTTTGAGTTGGCCCTTTAGATGTTTTAAAGATTCATGGTCAGAATGTATTACAAACTCTTTTGGCCACAAGTAATGCTGCCATGTTTCTATAGATCGAACAAGTGCATACAATTATTTGTCATGGAGGGAATAATTAAGAATTGGACCATTAAGCTTCTCACTAAAGTAGGCAATGGGTTTACATTCTTGCATTAGAACTCCACCAATGCCAACACCCCTTGCATCACATTCAATCTCAAATGTCTTACCAAAATCAGGAAGTGAAAGCGATGGGGCTGATGTCAATCTCATCTTCAGTTCTTGGAAGGACTTGTCTTGGGAATCACCCCATTGGAATGGAGTGTCTTTCTTCATTAACTCATTCGTGGGTGCATCAATGGTGCTGAAATCCTTCACGAACCGGCGGTAGAAACCTGCAAGTCCGAGGAAGCTATGTACTTGGCTCACATTTTGTGGAGGCATCCACTCACGAATAGCCTTGATCTTCTCTTCATCGACCTCCACTCCTTCTGCCTAAACAACAAAGCCAAGAAACACAACCTTGTGCATGCAAAATGTGCACTTTTCCACGTTAGCATACAACTTTTCCTCTCGTAGGACAACAAGCACACATTTATATGTCCAACATGATCCTCTAAAGTTTTGCTATAAATCAATATGTCATCAAAGTAAACCACTGCAAACTTGCCAATGAAGGATCTAAGCACATGATTCATCAATCTCATGAAAGTACTAGGTGCATTTGTTAATCCAAACGGCGTAACCAACCATTCATACAAGCCAAATTTTGTCTTAAATGCAGTTTTACATTCATCGCCCTCTTTCATTCTTATTTGGTGGTAAGCACTTCGCAAATCAATTTTGGAAAATATGGTGGAGCCACAAAGTTCATCAATCATGTCATCGAGCCTAGGAATAGGGTGCCGATATCTCACAGTTATGTTGTTAACTGATCTACAATCAGTGCACATGCGCATGGTGCCATCTTTCTTGGGAACTAAAAGAATGGGAACAACACAAGGAGAAAGACTTTACCTTACATACCCTTTGTTAAGAAGATCTTCTACTTGCCTCTGAATTTCCTTCGTCTCCTCGGGGTTTGCTCGGTACGGTGGCCGGTTTGGTAGTGGGCCGCCCGGAACCAAGTCGATTTGGTGCTCAATCCCCCGCTTCGGTGGCAAACCAGGTGGTACCTCCTTGGGAAAGACATCCTCATACTCCTGCAAAAGATCAAAGACAACACTAGGAAGAGTTGAAGGTAAGTTGTTAGCAGCCAACAAAGTTTCCTTGTACATGAGTACAAAGAATGGAGTATTAGGTTCTCTTAATGCCTGCATATCCATTTTCCTAGCCATCATAACTAATCCGTGTTTTTCCCGGGGCTTGGTCATATTTGGCTGTGGAGCTTTTGGTTGTGGAAACACTCCCTCACTATGTTGGTGGCTCACTCATTGCGTATGATCACTCTCTCCCTTTTTGTTTCCTTTTCTTTTCATCTCATCAAGATAGACTTCCTTGGGTGTCATGGGCAGCCAAGTGAACTTTTCTCCTCTATGGACAAAACATAAGCGATTCGCACGCCCGCTGATTTGCACATCACGGTCATGCAACCACGGTCACCGAAGAAGCAAGTGACAAGCATGCATCGGCACCACATCATACTCAACATCATCCTGATATGTCCCAATTGAAATTGGTATTTGCACACTGCTAATCACCTTAATTGCGCCACAATCATTCAACCATTGCATGTGGTATGGGTGTGGGTGACGTTTTGTTTGCAATGAAGCTTCTTGACCATCTCTGTGCTTGCAATATTGTTGTAGCTGCCACTATCAACAATCACTCGACATATCTTTGAGTTGATAAGGCAACGGGTGTGGAAAAGATTATGTCATTGCCCCTTTTCCTCCTCCACGACCTAGGCGTTAAGTGAACGACATACAACCAAAGCTTCTCCATCAAGTTCCTCATGAGATAAAATAGTTCCTCCTACTTCTCAACCTTTCTCCTCTTCCATTTCATCATTGCCACCTTCAGAGTCACTTTCAGACTCCCATTCACCTCGTTCATTGATGATCATAGTTCTTTTGCTTGGACATTCTGAAGAAATATGACCTCTTCCTTTGCACTTGTGGCATTGAATGTCGGTGCTGCATGTAGAACTCTTTTCTGGAGGTGGAGCAGAGGATACTCCTGCTGTAGCTGATGACCTCTTATCTTGATTGCGAATAGAAAGTGAGGAAACCGTCGAGGCATGTGGGTGTCTAGGTCGTGCACCCTCACTGAGAACAATATGGTTGTTGTGCTCGCTGCCATGAGTGTGTGGTGGTGCGGCCTTGGAAAGCATGAGTACGACCATTACGCATATTCTTCTTCTCAACTCTTATAGCTTGATGTACCACATCTTGTAATGTATCACAAGGAAACATCTCCACAAAATCTGATATTTCATCATTCAGCCCATGTAAAAATCTCGCCATCTTCGCCTCATCACTTTCACTGGTTCTTGTCTGAATTAGTAGCACCTCCATCTCTTTATAGTACTTCTCAATAGTGTGGGAGCCTTGAGTGAGCCCCTACAACCACTTGTACAATTTCCTCTCATAGTATGATGGAACAAAACGGCGCCTCATGACTTCCTTCATCAAAGTCCAGTTGCGGATATGATTATTGCCTAACATCAACCGATCATCTTGCAGTTGATTCCACCATGTAAGAGCATAACCAGAGAACTCCATAATAGCAAGATCAACTCTCTTGCCTTTCGAAAAAACATGGATTCGAAAGATTTGATCACACTTCTCTTCCCACTCAATATATGCATCCGAATCCTCTTTTCCCGTGAATGATGTCACATGTAGCTTCACTCTCGCTTGGTTGTCACGATCATCCTGATCACGGTGGTCGTAATGATGACCATTGCACCCAAAAACAGCACCATGGCGAGGCGGGGAGTATGGTTCATAATCCCCCATGCCTTCATCTTCTTCACCATGCTCGGAGAGATATTCAAGGAAGATGGCATCACCATCATGTGCCGCTCATCACCGGTGATCAGCAGCAAACTCGCGGGGGT
>NC_057804.1:430334030-430353463 GCF_018294505.1 Triticum aestivum | reverse complement strand
CACCAATAGCAGGGGCACCATGGGCAGCAACTCTTGCTGCTCTTCCACGACCAACATGGTGATCCTCGTTTCCTTGACGTTGCCGGTTGCCGGAAGCCAGCGAGGCAGCGGGGCTGTGTTGATGTTGATCCCCAATACCTGCGATAGGAAGATGACCACTGAACATCCTTTGCATAGCTGCAAGTATACTCTCCTCAATCATATCACCAAGTGTTGCGCGAGTTTTTGGGAGGCCATCTTCCACATGTTGATGTCCATGTACACTCGAGTTGGATCCTATCATGTTAACTCTTGGAAACAAGTGGACAAAAGGAAAATATATGTGGAAAACACTAAGCTCACATTCTAGCTTACCCAAATTCTAATGATTCCTTGGCGGCTGTGCGGAAGTAGCAAATCAAGAGTGGATGGGCAAATGAAAGGAAGGAAGCTGATGGTTTCTAGGTGGATCTGGGTGGGGTAAAAAGGAAGGGCTAGTGCTGAGATCCAATCGATGCAAACCAAATGAACAAGAAAAAATTGTAGATCCTTGCACCATGTTTGAGCTGCAACACTTGCCACTTCAACTTCTGAAATTTCTTACCAAACGGAATATGATTGCACAGTTGCTCAACACTTTCTCTTCAATTTTTTGGCTCTTCTTTCACTCTTTTTTTCTCTCTCTTTTATTTGCAACACAATAGATCCAACAACAAGACTCAAAGAAGAACAGCAGCAACTTTGGATAGAACTAGGTGCAAACACAAGGAGGAAAGCAAACAACTAGATCTCAGCAAACAAAGGCTTGGTTTTTTTGTGGCTTTTTTGGCTTTGGCTTTAGGATGGGGAAAACCAAACTAAAAAGGATAGGTCTAGCAACAAAGATATAGATCCTAACGTGTAAACCTTACTCTGAATACCAGATGATATGACCCCGTCTTCGAAGAAGAGGGAGTACAAGGGGAGGTCTGATCTTCATGGCGTATGATCGATAAATAGATGGGGATAACTAGCTGCAAGCAGCAGGAAAATGGAAATAAGAGATTATGACCCGACGAGGAGGATGCTCACTGGAGCTTGCAATCCGAACATTCGCTGATCCAATTCCCGCAATACTACCCCACACAAATACGCTCAAGTCATGGAGAACGGGGTAGGTGCAATCCGCAAGGGAAACCATGAACTCTAACACACACACCACGATCTAGTCGTGAAGCACGAATTAGGAGCAATTTCTCAAGGAATCACTAGATTAAGGACAACAAGAGCTCTCCAATCTCAGGAGGAGTATATGTCTTTGGTCTTTGATAGAAATGGAAAAAATCCCCAAAGAAGTGAAGAGCTAGCCTATTTCTAATCGGGACAGCCCCCCTGGATAGGTGTGAAAGCAAACTAGCTTCTCGAACCAGCTTAGGTGTGAAAGAGAACCAACTTTGTTTTGACTAAATTGCTTAGAGACTTAATGAGGTAGCTTCTAGAAAACTCTTGTTGAAGGTGGTTGGCAGTTCGTGACCAAACATTGTTCACTGGGGTCGAACAATGTTTCCTTGAGCAGCAAACTCGAGTTCTGGGAACCTTTCACAAGTTGGGATACCCAAACTCGTGCAAAACATTGTTTCGTCAGAATCGGAACATTGTTTCTTTAGCAGACAACTCATTTCTGCATGAATTCCTAACTTTGTTTCTTCACCATAAAACATTGTTTTGCGCAGATTAATGTGTTTGGCCTTCTTCAATATCGCACCTGAGTTCAACCACAACAAAGGCGGTGAAGGTACCACCATGTTTTCAAGGTCAAATGATAGACTTAAGTTAGCGTTCACCTGATCATGTATTTGCATTGCGCGACTTTTTGTGATTGGACCGTTGATGGTTGGTGGTGTGGTGCCCATGGTTGGGATGTCCTCATCACTGCTCCTCGATGATGCTTTGTCCAGCTAGGCTACATGGCCGGCGGGTAGGGCCAAATCTCCCCGGTTGTTCCTCCTTCTGGCGCCGCCCCTCATTCTCATGGTCTCCAGCAGCTGCTCCACTATGGTTCATCCAATGCACTAGTCCGGCGATCGCCGCAGAACTACGACCAATGCCCCACTCCGGCAGAAAGCACCTCGTTTCCCCTCCCCTCCCCCCAGGTTGTGGCCTTGAGGTGCTGTTGAAGGATGAGCTCGTCCAACAAGGTGAGGATCTCCTTTGTTTTTTTTACCAAATTTTCATTATGATCCACTATATGATGAATTTTTATGAGCTGCTACTGCCATATGATGCATTATTATGAGTTGCTCCTATTGCTGATATATGTTGAATTGCTATGAGCTGGTACTGCTATATGATGAATTGCTATGAGCTGCTGCTACTTCTATATGATCAGTTGCTATAAGCTGCTCCTACTGCGGCTATATGATGAATTGCTATGAGCTGCTCCTGCTCCTGCTATGTGATGAATTGCTATGAGGTAGTGCTGGTATGATGAGTTGCTAGTTGATGCTGCTATATGATGAGTTGCTATGAGTTGCTGCTGCTATATGATGCTTTCAAGTGGTGCTGCTATATGATAATAACTAGCCACTTGGACCATCGAATTTTGATAAATAACGGTTCTTCATTTAAATTTAAGCAATGCATTCTTCATTCAAATTAGGCAATGGGCTCTCTATGGAAGACATTGACTAAAGTAGATTGTGCCAAGTAGATGGTATCTTTGTGTTTGCATTTTGAACAAATCTTGATGGTCTGTTTTCCTATCCTATTAATTACTGCACTAGGTCCAATTTGTGATGTTTGTAAGTCAAATTAATTTTCATATGGGCAGCAAAATGACAAAATATAATGCAATCTAGACTTTTCGCTGATCATACGACAGATAAGGAGAAAAGGCAGGCAATGAAAAGAACAGGTTGGCTTATTATCTGGAGCTTATATTCAAAGGTGCTTATTTTCTTAGGATAACTTGAAATAACTATCCCTAAGAACCCTGGCCAACATCACTTGATGGAAATATGCCCTAGAGGCAATAAACAAATGGTTAGTATTATATTCCCTTAATCATGGTAAAGGTTTATTATTCATGCTAGAATTGTATTGACTAGAAACTTAAATACATGTGTGGATACATAAACAAATATCATGTCCCTAGTGATCCTCTACTAGACTAGCTCATTGATCAAAGTTGGTTAAGGTTTCCTAACCATAGACATGAGTTATCATTTGATAACAGGATCACATCATTAGGAGAATGATGTGATGGATAAGACCCAACCGTTTGCATAGCATATGATCGTTCAGTTTATTGCTACTGCTTTCTTAATGTCAAATACACGTTCCTTCGACCATGAGATCATGCAACTCCCGGATACTGGAGGAATACCTTGTGTGCTATCAAACGTCACAACATAACTGGGTGATCATAAAGATGCTCTACAGGTATCTCCGATGTTGTCTAATGAGTTGGTGTGAATCGAGATTGGGATTTGTCATTCCATGTATCGGAGAGGTATCTCTGGGCCCTCTCGATAATACACGTCACAAGAAGCTTGCAAGAAAAGTGACTAAGGAGCTAGTTGCAAAATGATGTATTACAGAACGAGTAAAGAGACTTGTCGGTAACAAGATTAAACTAGGTATATAGAGATATCGACGATCGAATCTCGGGCAAGTAACGTACCGACAGACAAAGGGAATTACATATGTTGTCATAAAGGTTCAACCAATAAAATATAGGGAATCAAGATGGGCATCCAGGTACCTCTATTGGTTATTGACCGGAGAGGTGTCTTGGTCATGACTACATAATTCCCGAAACCATAGGGTCGCACGCTTAACGTTCATTGACGGTAGAGTAGTATTGGGATATTTGATGAGTGGTAACAAAATGTTGTTCGGAGTCTCGGATGAGAATCCCGGACATCATGAGGAGTCTTGGAATGGTCGAGAGGTAAATACTTATATATGGGAAGTCATATTTTGGGTTCCAAAAAAGGTGCAGTTTTTTCGGTATTATACCAGGAATCTTCCAGATGGTTCCAGAGGATTTCGGATGGGTCTGTAAGTCCACAAGTGGGTTCACCATGACCCAAGGGCTAGCATGGGCTGTGGGGAGGTTCCCTAGCCTTATTGGGCTAGGCACACCAAGTCCTCAAAAGCCCATGTGGCTAGGGAAGGCAAAAAAGGAAGGAGTCCTAGTAGGAATAGGATTGGACTTGGAGTCCAAGTCCTTTCCCCCTTAGATGTGCCGTAGGGCTTGGATGGGCTGTTTCCCACGCCCCTACACCTATATATAGAGGGGAGGGGTGCCCCAAGATGAAACACCAAGCCCTTGGTGCCCCTCTCTCTCCCGTTACTCTGTAGTTCCACCGCCTCGTCCCGGCGATGCTTAGCGAAGTGATACGTCTCCAACGTATCTATAATTTTTGATTGTTTCATGCTATTATATTATCTAGCTTGGATTTTTTATATGCATTTATATGCTATTTTCTATGATTTTTGGGACTGACCTATTAACCTAGAGCCCAGTGGTTGTTTCTGTTTTTCCTTCTTTTTGAGTTTCGTAGAAAAGGAATATCAAACGGAGTCCAATTGACCTAAAAATTTACGGAGAATGTTTTTGGAAAATATAAAAAATACTAGAATGGAAATAAATAGGAGAAGAGTCCCGAGGCCACCACAAGGGTGGAGCCCCCCCCCCCCTAGGGCGATCCCCCCGTCCTTGTCGTCGCCTCATGGGCCCCCTTGACTTGTCCCAGATGCCAACACTTCCTATAAATCCCAAAACCTCCAAAACAGAGATCGAAAGTTCCACCACCGCAAGCCTCTGTAGCCACGAAAAACCAATCGGGAGCCCGTTCCGGCACTGCCGGAGGGAGAAACCATCACCAGTGGCCATCTTCATCATCCCGACGCTCCCCATGGCGAGGAGAGAGTAGTTCACCCTCAGGGCTGAGGGTATGTACCAGTAGCTATGTGTTTGATCTCTCTCTCTCATGTTCTGGATTTTGCACAATCTTGATGTACCACGAGCTTTGCTATTTTGGTTGGATCTTATGATGTTTCTCCCCCTCTACCTTCTTGTAATGGATTGAGTTTTCCCTTTGAACTTATCTTATCGGATTGAGTCTTTAAGGATTTGAGAACACTTGATGTATGTCTTGCATGTGCTTATCTGTGGTGACAATGGGATATTCACGTGACCTACTTGATGTATGTTTTGGTGATCAACTTGTGTGTTATGTGACTTTGTGAACTTATGCATAGGTGTTGGCACACGTTTTTGTCTTGACTCTCCGGTAGAAACTTTGGGGTGCTCTTTGAATTTCTTTGTGTTGATTTGAATAGATGAATCTGAGATTGTGTGATGCGGATCAGATAATCAAACCCGCGGATACTTGTGGTGACATTGGAGTATCTAGGTGACATTAGGGTTTTGGTTGATGTGTGTCTTAAGGTGTTATTTTAGTACAAACTCTAGGGTTGTTTGTGACACTTATAGGAATAGCCCAATACATCGATCAGAAAGAATAGCTTTGAGGTGCTTTCGTACCTTACAATAATCCCCTCATTTATTCTCCACTACTAGCACATTGAGGGATTATTATATGATCGAATTATGTTATCAGTGTTGAGAGAACTTGCACTAGTGAAAGTATGAACCCTAGGCCTTGTTTCTAAGCATTGCAATACTGTTTTCGCTCACTTTTGTTACTAGGTACCTTGCTGTTTTTATAATTTGAGATTTCAAAAACCTATATCTACCATCCATATTGCACTTGTATCACCATCTCTGCACCAAACTAGTGCACCTATACAATTTACCATTGTATTGGGTGTGTTGGGGACACAAGAGACTCTTTCTTATTTGGTTGCATGGTTGTTTGAGAGAGACCATCTTCATCCTATGCCTCCACGGATTGATAAACCTTAGGTCATCCATTTGAGGGAAATTTTCTACCGTCCTACAAAACTCTGCACTTTGAGGCCCAACAACGTCTACAAGAAGAAAGGTTTCTTAGTAGACATCAAGCTCTTTTCTGGTGCTGTTGCCGGGGAGGTTAGTGCTTGAAGGTATATCTTTAGATCTTGCAATTGAATCTTTTAGTTTCTTGTTTTATCACTAGTTTATTCTATAAAATAAAACTCCAAAAAATGGAATTGAGGTTGCCTCATATGCTTCATCTTTTTAATATCTTTCGTGAAAATGATGGAAATGAAAATTGTGCTCAAGTGTTAGAAGAAGAAGTTTATAAAATGTTTGGCATAACATCTTTGAATGATGAGCATGACTGCAATGTTGTTAGAATGAATTCTTTGAATATTCATGATGCTAATGATATTTAATGAAGATGATATTTTTAGTCCCCCAAGTTTTGATGTGAAAATTTATTATGTTGATAGCATGCCTCCTATTTATGGCAATTATGTTGATGAAAGTGGGTTTGGAAGAGTGCCAACTCTAGGTAATAATGATCCCACTATTTTGGAGGGTGTTGAATCTTATTGTAATAATTAATGAAAGTCGATTTGGAGAGGTTATGACTTTATTTAATGATGATTCCACTATTTCGGAAGAGGTTCCAATTGATTATGAGAACAAAGTGGCTATCTATGATGATTATTATGATGACACTTATGTTATAAAAAGTAGTGGTGATTATATCTATAAAGCTTGTCATAATTATTACCTTTTTTCTGAACATTATTCTTTTAATATGGAAACAATTTATAGTATTCGAGTTTCTTATGATACTCCCATTATTCTGAACGAGAAGAGCTTTGCTTATGTGGAGAGTAGTAAAATTTCTATGCTTATGGATCACGAAAGTAATGCTTTATGTGATGGTTATATTGTTGAATTCATTCATGATGCCACCGAAAATTATTATGAGAGAGGAACATATGCTTTTACATATCTCAATAATATCAAGTTTCCTCTCTATGTGTAGAAAGTTTTGAAGTCATGCTTGTTTTGCCTTCCTATGCCAGTTGATTCTTGTTCCCATAAGTTGTTTGCTCACAAAATCCCGATTCATAGGAAGTGGGTTAGACTTAAATGTGCTTGCCACATATGTTTCATGATGCTCTCTTTGTGTTTCAATTCTTTACTTTTATGAGAGCATCATTGAAATCATCATGCCTAGATAGAAAGGCATTAAAGAAAAACGCTTGTTGGGAGACAATCCAAATATTATACCTACTGTTTTTGTTTGTTCACATGATTAACCTACTGTAGTAATCATGTTTATAGCTTTTGTTCCAATAAAGTGCCAAGTAAAGCCTTTGGGATAATATGGATGATAGTTGACTTGATTCGGTCCAAAAACAGAAACTTTTGCTCCGAGTCCACGAATTTTGAAAATTAACTGGGACGTGACTTTGATCAGAATTTTTTACGCAAGATTGATATACAAATTGTCTAGACTGTCCTAATGTTTAAGAATTTGTGGAGTTAGATAAGTATGATTTCAATTCAAATCTTTAGAGATTGTTCTTTTTTTCACCGATTTTGTTTTCGATGCATAATCTGCTTGTTTTGTAGTTTCCATGGCTTATATTGCTTAATATAAATTTTAGAAATGGTAGGGTACAGTAGGCATCATGTGAAAAAAATTATTAATCTTGTCTTGACAGTACCAAAGTGAATGATTTATCTTATTATACTAACGAAGCTCACGAGTTTTCTATTAAGTTTTGTGTTGTGAAGTTTTCAAGTTTTGGGTAAAGTTTCGATGGACTACGGAATAAGTAGTGGCAAGAGCCTAAGATTGGTAATTCCCAAGGTACCCCAAGGTAATGTTCAAGGACAACCAAGCATCTAAGCTTGGGGATTCCCTGGAAGGCATCCCCTCTTTCGTCTTCGTTCATCGGCAACCTTACTTTGGAGCTATATTTTTATTCACCACATGATATGTGTTTTGCTTGGATCGTCATTTTATTTTACTTTGTTTTGCTTGCTGTTTGAATAATATCCTAAGATCTAAAATTCTTAAATGTTAGAGAGTCTTCACATAATTGCACAATTATTTGACTACTCATTGATCTTCACTTATATATTTTGGAGTAGTTTGTCGTTTGCTCTAGTGCTTCACTTGTATCTTTTTAGAGCACGACAGCGGACTATTTTGAAGAAATTGATGAATTCTTATGCTTCACTTATATTATTTTGAGAGTATTTAAACAACATGGTAATTTTCTTTGGTTATAAATTTAGTCCTAATATGATAGGCATCCAAGAGGGATATAATAAAAACTTTCATATAAAGTGCATTGAATACTATGAGAAGTTTGATTCCATATGATTGTTTTGAGATATGAAGATGGTGATACTAGAATCATGCTAGTGACTAATCGTGAATTTGAGAAATACTTGTGTTAAAGTTTGTGATTCTCGTAGCATGCACGTATGGTGAACCGTTATGTGATGAAGTCAGATCATAATTTATTTATTGATTGTCTTCCTTATGAGCGGCAGTCGGGGACGAGCGATGGTCTTTTCCTACCAATATATCCCCCTAGGATCATTTGCATAGTACTTTGTTTAGATAACTAATAGATTTTTGCAATAAGTATGTGAGTTCTTTATGACTAATGTTGAGTCCATGGATTATACGCACTCTCACCCTTCCACCATTGCTAGCCTCTCTAGTACCGCACAACTTCGGCGGTACCATACACCAACCGTATACCTTCCTCATGTAACGCCCCGAACACACCCGTCGGTGGTCGTTACTCCTGGCAGGATCTAGACTGTCCCCACACATCAATACTAGTCTTTTAAGCGCACTTTGTCCTCACCCGTGCGCACCCGGCAGCAACTTCCCGGTCGGTCACACATCCTGAAATTACTCCAAGCTGAGCACGCTTAACTTTGGAGTTCTATCCGAATTGGCTTCCGGAAAATAAGGAATTCCTTATTGATATGAGTAGTCTATCATCCCTATTAAGCCAGGCTATCACACCTCAAAATAGCCACCATACCTACCTATTATGGCATTTCCATAGCCATTACGAGATATGTTGCCATGCAACTTTCCACCGTTCCGTCTATTATGACACACTTCGTCATTTTCATATTGCTTTGCATGATCATGTAGTTGACATAGTATTTGTGGCAAAGCCACCGTTCCTATTTTTTATATGTGTCACTCTTGATCATTGCACATCCCGCTACACTGCCGGAGGCATTCATATAGATTCATATTTTGTTCTAGGTATCGAGTTGTAATTCTTGAGTTGTAAAGTAAATAAAAGTGTGATGGTCATCATTATTAGAGCATTGTCCTAGTGAAGAAAGGATGATGGATACTATGATTCCCCCACAAGTCGGGATGAGGCTCCGGACGAAAAATAAAAATAAATAAAAAAAGTGGCAAAAAAAGACAGAGCCCAAAAAGAAAAAAAGAAAAAATGAGAGAAAAAGAGAGAAGGGACAATGTTACTATCCTTTTACCACACTTGTGCTTCAAAGTAGCACCATGATCTTCATGATAGAGAGTCTCCTATTTTGTCACTTTCATATACTAGTGGGATTTTTTCATTATAGAACTTGACTTCTTTATTCCAATGGTGGGCTTCCTCAAATGCCCTAGGTCTTCATGAGCAAGCAAGTTAGATGCACACCCACTTAGTTTCTTTGTGAGCTTTCATACACTTATAACTCTAGTGCATCCGTTGCATGGCAATCCCTACTCACTCACATTGATATCTATTGATGGGCATCTCCATAGCCCGTTGATACGCCTAGTTGATGTGAGACTATCTCCTTCTTTTTGTCTTCTCCACAACCACCATATTTTATTCCACCTATAGTGCTATGTCCATGGCCCACCCTCATGTATTGAGTGAAAGTTGAAAAAGTTTGAGAACATCAAAAGTATGAAACGGTTGCTTGGCTTGTCATCGGGGTTGTGCATGATTTGAATATTTTGTGCGATGAAGATGGAGCTAGAAGGACTATATGATTTTGTAGGGTTAACTTTATTTGGCCATGTTATTTTGAGAAGACAAGATTGCTTTATTAGTATGCTTGAAGTATTATTGTTTTTATGTCAATATTAAACTTTTGTTTTGAATCTTATGGATCTGAATATTCTTGCCACAATAGAGAAGATTATATTGATAAATATGTTAGGTAGCATTTCACATCAAAAATTCTGTTTTTATCATTTACCTACTCGAGGACGAGCAGGAATTAAGCTTGGGGATTCTTGATACGTCTCCAACGTATCTATAATTTTTTATTTTTCCATGCTATTATATTATCTTTCTTGGATGTTTTATATGCATTTATATGCTATTTTATATGATTTTTGGGACTAACCTATTAACCTAGAGCCCAGTGCTAGTGCTAGTTTATGTTTTTTTTTCTTGTTTTTGAGTTTCGCAGAAAAGGAAGATCAAACGTAGTCCAATTGACTTGAAAATTTACGGAGAATAGTTTTGGAAAGTATAAAAAATACTGGAACGAAAAGATATCGAACAAGAAACCTGAGGCCACCACAAGGGTGGAGGGCGCCCCCGTCCTTGTCATCGCCTCATGGGCCCCTTGACTTGTCCTAGATGCCAACACTTCCTATAAATCCCAAAACCTCCAGAACAGGACCTAGATCGGGAATTCCACTGCCGCGAGCCTCTGTAGCCACGAAAAACCAATCGGGAGCCCGTTCCGGACCCTGCCGGAGGGGGAAACCATCATCGGTGGGCATCTTCATCATCCCGACGCTCTCCATGACGAGGAGGGAGTAGTTCACCATCGGGGCTGAGGGTATGTACGAGTAGCTATGTGTTTGATCTCTCTCTCTATCTCTCTCTCTCTCTCTCGTGTTCTTGAGTTGGCACGATCTTGATGTACCACGAGCTTTGCTATTTTAGTTGGATCTTATGATGTTTCTCCCCCTCTACCTTCTTGTAATGGATTGAGTTTTCCCTTTGAAGTTATCTTATCGAATTGAGTCTTTAAAGATTTGAGAACACTTGATGTATGTCTTTCATGTGCTTATCTGTGGTGACAATGGGATATTCACGTGATCTACTTGATGTATGTTTTGGTGATAAACTTGAGGGTTCTGTGACCTTGTGAACTTATGCATAGGGGTTGGCACACGTTTTCGTCTTGACTCTCCGGTAAAAACTTTGGGGCGCTCTTTGAAGTTCTTTGTGTTGGTTTGAATAGATGAATCCGGGATTGTGTGATGCATATCGTATAATCAAACCCACGGATACTTGTGGTGACATTGGAGTATCTAGGTGACATTAGGGTTTTGGTTGATGTGTGTCTTAAGGTATTATTTTGGTACGAACCCTAGGGTTGTTTATGACACTTATAGGAATAGCCCGATAGATCGATCAGAAAGAATAACTTTGAGGTGGTTTCGTTCCCTACAATAATCTCTTCGTTTACTCTCCGCTACTAGTGACTTTGGAGTGACTCTTTGTTGCACGTTGAGGATTTGTTATATGATCTAATTATGTTATCATTGTTGAGAGAACTTGCACTAGTGAAAGTATGAACCCTAAGCCTTGTTACTAAGCACTACAATACCGTTTTCGCTCACTTTTGTTACTAGTTACCTTGCTGTTTTTATAACTAGCAGAGTGGCCTGCTCGATGCGCGGGCTAGAACTTTAGGTAGTCTAATAATAAGAGCATATTGTTTGAGTCATTTAAAGAAAAAATGTGGCCAAATTTTATGACATTTACAAATATAAGACCTTTGTGAATTATATGTGTGTCATTTTTTCTGACATTTCTATCATTTTCTATTGTAATATATTTTTATTTAAACACAAAAACCCTAATGAAGTTAAGTTATATAAAACTTAACGATGATCATTGCTTAAATGTGTACTTTGTTCTTATTATAGTTATGTAAAGAATATACATAAATAAGACTATGTCCAATACGAATTGAACCTATTCCAAAGGTTGAGAATACCTCTTGACCTGTTGTCGGTGTACTAAGGTAGGGGTACCCTATTACCCCGAACTTGTGCACGGGCAGTTGCAGCGTCCCGCGGTAGGGCTTGCCGGGCGTCCGCCAAGATCCTCCGTCGTTCCTATTGATGCCATTCAAGAGCGAAGTGCTTAATTGAGAAGACAAGGCCCCGGCAAGAGGAGCTTGCCGGGAAGAACAAGGCCTCGGCAAGAGGAGCTTGCCGGGAAGGCCAACCAAGGCTTTTCAAGAGACTTGCCGCGACGCGCCCCGCATCCCGGCAGGGTCCGGCGGGCGACAAGCTTGCCGGTGCGACGAGACAACGACCGCGGCAAGGCGCTTGCCGCGGCGAAGCCACCACTCTGCGCCCACGCTCCAGCGCATCCGACGACGTGTCGCCCCAAGATCGTTCCTGGCGCACGTCTCGGGCGGCTGTATAGCCAAGCGGTGCGAGGTGACAAGTGGAGATGACGAGAAGGCCATCGTGGCGATCGGAGGCACCCTTAACGGTCGTTTCTTGCACTGTTTGGGCGACCGGACGGGCATTAAATGCCCTTGTCCCCTGCCGTCAGAGTTAGGTAGGGGGCACTGTAGATAGCGGTTGTACCAACCTCTCTTTTTACTTCTTTACCCCTCTCTGCGTTGCCACCTGTCGGTGACCCCTTTAGCCTATAAAAAGGAGGCCCATGCGCACGTAGAGGGGGTTCGACTCATTCGAAAAACTACAACACACCCACGCTCTCGAGCAAGAACAGATTATAGACACTAAGCAGCAGTAGGAGTTTTATCTCTCCGGAGAGCTCCGAAGCTGGGTAAAATCCCTCGCGTGCATCACCTCGATCTGCTCTTCGTGCGCCTCCCGCTCCCTGCCGGACCAAAAAGGGGCCCTGCCCCATAGGTGCTCGTTTCCCACGACATCTTTGGCGCGCCAGGTAGGGGCCATCGAGGTTGTGCGAACCTGATCCGGTCTTCGTGCGCGCTACATCAACGTCTTCGTCGACATGCCACCGAAGAAGAAGGCTTCGGAGGTGGCCGCTTCGTCCACGTCGATCCCGCCGCCGCCGGAGCAAACGGGCGGTTGGGTAGTAGCCGGCGGAGGAACGGACGCCGACGGGGGGACTCACATCGTCACCAGATCCAAGGACAAAGCCCCGCAAACTTCGGCGTCCGTACATGCGCCGCGCCCCTCTCAGGAGGCGCGGGATCGACAATGCCATGGTGCCCCTGGCACCGTGCTCGCGTTGGAGCAAGGCCAAGCCGGCGGATCGCGAGACGCTCAAGGCCAACATACACGTCGACACGTTGGCGCGAGCGCGGCACGGTCGCTTGGACGAGATGTTGCTCCTTCTAACACTGTTAGAAGCTTGAGCATATCCCGCTCCTCGCATCATTCGCCCCCACTGCCGAAAACCCCGGAAGAAGCGTTGGCCCGAGCCCAACTGCTACTAGACTACCCTCCAGCGCCGGAAAAGATCGACGACTAGAGGATGACCATCCAGAGCCTCATCGGCTTCGCCTACGCCCACGAGCCCCGGCAACCAAGCACATCAAAGCCGCGGCAGAACGCCCAGGCGGAGGCCGGAGGCAACAAGACTGGCGGGGGTGCCACCATCGTGCACTCCCCACCCCGAAGGCCAAGATCGCCGACTCGCCGGGCTAACCTCGACACCGACTCCACCGCGTCGTCGGACCCGCGAGCCCGTCGCGATCAACGCCAAGTTCTCCAAGAACGACGACAAGAAGACGCTTGTACTCGCATCGAGCGTCGAAGAGAAGCGCGGCGTCAGTCAGACCAGCGTGCTGGGCCCACTGTTGATATGCATGCGCCAGGGGAACCGGGCGACTTGCCGTACGCGGTAGGTTGCCCTGCGTTCACTCGTGAGCTGCGGCAGGTTCGGTGGCCCAGTACTAAGAACTTCAAGCCAGACGTGCCCGAGAAGTACGATGGAAGGATACATCCGTCGGAGTTCCTCAGTGTCTACACCATCGCGGTGCAGGCTGCCGGGGGGCGCGACGAGAAGATCCTCGCCAACTACTTCCCATTGGTGCTCAAGCCCAACGTCAGATCTTGGCTCATACACTTGCCGGACAACTCCATCTCTTCGTGGGCGGACCTGTGCCATCAGTTTGTCGGCGCCTTCACGGGCGGCCACAAGCCCCATGGCCAGGAGAGCGATCTTCATCTGCTCGCCCAGAAAGAAGGAGAACCCTTGCGCATATACATACAGAGATTCAGCCAGGTGCAGCGCAACATCCCAGACGTACACCCTGCCACGGTTATCAGCGCGTTCCATCAGAACGTGCGTAACCGCAGGATGAGGGAGGAGATGGCGATGTGCAAAATCAGAGATGTCAGCGAGCTATATGCTCTGGACAACAAATGTGCACGTGCTGAGGAGGGGAGGAAACTCCCCGGAGAGAACGCAGGAGCAGAAGGATCTGACAGTGAGGACGCCCCTCCGGCAAAGAAGAACCGGAGGCGGAATAACAGAAAGAGGAAGGCTAAGGATGTGCTAGTTGTTGAGCAGTCCGGCAACGGAGGTGGCGCCGAGAAGGCCAAAGCTGGTGACTCCAGCGAGGCTGTGGTGGCCGCCGACAAGCAGGACGGCTCCGGCAAGCAGTACTGCAAGATCCACCATACCAAGGGCCATGACCTCCAGGCCTGCAAGAAAGTTGAGCAGCTTGTTGAGCTACAGAAAGCTGAATACGAGCGCCGCGACAAGGAGAAGGCCCAGGAAGGTGGCGGAGGATCCGGCAAGAAGCGTCCCGCCCGGGGAGGGCGCCGCGGCAAGGCCAAGCAGCGGCAAGGAGATAGGCCTCCCCACGGCCGCGACAAAGACGAAGACGGAGACGAAGATGATGAGATAGATGAGGATTAAACCGATGAGCAGGAGTTTCAGAAAGCGACAGAGGTTTTGTGCGTTGACGGCGGTGCTTCTCTGCACACCTCGCACCGCCAACTCAAACAGTGGGTGCGGGAGGTAAATGCAGCAGAACCGTCGGTCGAATCACGCAAGCCCCAAAAGTGGTCCAGCACACCCGTCATCTTTGATGTTGAGGATCACCCTGATCGCATAACTGCGGTCGGGTGCTTGCCGATGTTGGTTTCGCCAACCATCCGCAACCTCAAGGTCACAAAGATGCTGGTTGACGGCGGGGCCGGCTTGAATCTGATCTCCTCCGCAGTGCTCAAAAAGCTCCAGATCCCCGACAGCGAGCTCGAAGAGACTGGTACCTTTCAAGGAATTAATCCAGGAAGGAGCAAGCCGAAGGGGAAGATCACAGTGCCAGTAACGTTTGGCAGCGAGCTTAACTTCAGGACAGAGAGAGTCACATTTGACGTTGCTGATTTCCCATTGCCCTACAATGGGATACTCGACCGACCAGCGCTTGCCAAGTTCATGGCAGCCTCTCACTACGCCTACAATGTGCTCAAGATGCCCGGTCCGATAAGTGTCATTTCTGTCCATGGCGACAAGAAAGATGCACTTATCTGTACCGACAAGATCTACCGGGAAGCAGCAGCCGCAGCAGAACGCAAACCACTTGCCGCTGAAGCTCCCGGGGGGAAGAAGAAGACCAAGTCCGGCAAGAGTAGCTCTGATGCCCACTCCGGCAAGCGCACCTCCTTGGAGTGCTGCGCTACCGTCGAGGACGCACCATTGAGCTCCACCGGCAAGTGCAAGAAGGCGAAGACAGCTTCACCGGAAACCAAGAAAGTGGCCGCCAAGGAGCATGGCACCGGTGGTACCTTCATCATCAGTGCCACACTTGACCCTAAATAGGAAAGCGCGCTCATTGCTTTCCTGCGGGCGAATGTCGACGTGTTTGCATGGCAACCGTCTGACATCCCCGGTGTTCCCAGGAAAGTGATTGAGCACCACCTTGCCGTTTGTCCTCATGCGCGGCCCGTCAAGCAGAGAGTTAGGAAGCAAGCGGTGGAACGTCAAGAGTTCATTGCAGAAGAGATCAAGAAGTTGGAAGCAGCAGGCCTTGTCCGAGGGGTACTCCATCCAACGTGGTTAGCCAATCCAGTAGTCGTGCGCAAGGAGAACGGGAAATGGAGGCTCTGTATTGACTTCACTGATGTTAATAAAGCTTGTCCCAAGAATCCATTTCCCCTGCCGTGCATTGACAAGATTGTCGACTCCACGGCAGGATGTGATCTGCTTTCATTCCTTGATGCATACTCAGGATATCATCAGATCTTCATGGCAGAAGAGGATGAAGAGAAGACCGCATTCATTACTCCATGTGGCACGTACTGCTTTGTACGGATGCCTTTCGGACTAAAGAATGCTGGTTCGACGTTTGCAAGAGTAGTCAGTCGTGCTTTTGAGCCACAGCTGCACAAAAATGTAGAAGCTTACATGGATGACATAGTGGTCAAGAGCAAAGACAGAGCTACTTTGATCCAAGATTTGGACGAGACTTTTGCAAATCTGCGCAAGATCAATCTCAAGTTGAACCCCGAGAAGTGCGTGTTTGGAGTCCCTTCCGGCAAGCTTCTCGGGTTCTTTGTGTCCCAGAGGGGGATTGAAGCCAATCCCGACAAGATCAAGGCCATTGAGCAGATCGAAGCACCGAAGCGCGTCAAGGATGTGCGAAGGCTTGCCGGCTGTGTAGCTGCTCTCAGTAGGTTCAGATCTAAGTCCGCAGAGCGCGCCCTGCCGTTTTTCAAAATTTTGAAAAAGGCAGGTCCAATGAAATGGACTCCGGAAGTGGAGGCCGCGCTCCAGGATTTGAAGAGGTACCTGTCCACCACTCCAACACTTGTCGCACCTAAGCCACAAGAAAAGTTGCTGCTATACCTAGCGGCAACCAATCAAGTGGTTAGTGCTGCGTTAGTGGCAGAGAGGGAGGCGGATGATGAGCCAGTGGCCGCGGCAAGCGCATCCAGCGACAAGCAGGGGGCTCCTCTGGCAAGCTCCGGTCCCGACAAGGATGAATCAGCACAGCCACAAGAAGAGAAACAAAAGAAGATGGTGCAGCACCCAGTTTATTTTGTCAGTTCCCTTCTGCAGGGGGCTAGATCAAGATACTCTGGAGTGCAGAAGTTGCTTTTCAGCCTTCTCATGGCCTCAAGGAAGATGCGCCAGTACTTTCTAGTACATGAGATCACAGTTGTCACTCGCTTCCCGTTGAAGAGGATATTGCAGAATCCAGAAGCAACAGGCAGGATTGTCGAGTGGGCACTGGAACTGTCAAGCTTTGGCCTCAAGTTTGAAAGTACCTCAACTATCCAGAGCCGAGCATTTGCAGAATTTATAGCAGAATGGACGCCAACACCTGGTGAAGAAACTCCGGAGACGAGCATTCCCGTCAAAGAGGCAAGCGAAGAATGGATCATGTACTTTGACAGTGCCTTCTCGCTGCAAGGCGCCGGTGCAGGTGTGTTGCTTATCGCACCCACCGGAGAGCACCTCAAGTACGTGGTCCAGATGCACTTTCCCAAGGAGCAAGCAACAAACAATACTGCAGAATATGAAGGCTTGCTTGCCGGACTCAGAATCACAGCAGAGCTTGGGATCAAGAAGCTCATTGTCAGGGGTGACTCACAGCTTGTCGTCCGTCAAGTCAACAAGGATTATCAGAGTCCGTTGATGGAAGCTTACATTGATGAAGTGAGAAAGCTAGAAGAGCATTTTGACGGCCTGCAGATGGAACACGTTCCGAGAGCTCAGAATGACATTGCAGATGGCCTGTCAAAATGCGCCGCACTTAAGTTGCCTGTGGAACCAGGGATTTTTGTGCTCAAGCTGACTCAATCATCTGTGACACCATCAACTGGACAGAGCAAGAAGAGGAAGTTGATTATTAGCGACTACTTTCCGGCAGAGCTCCCCAAAGCCGCCGCCAAGAGGGTCCCCAAGGTCAACACAAAGATTGCTGAGGAGCAGTCTGCTCCGACAAGCCCTAGGGTTTGTTTCGTTGAAGAAAACGCTCCCGACAAGTTGTGTCCCGACACACTTGCCGGGGAGCGTCACGCTCCGGCTGAGTCACAGATTTTTGCCGTGGAAGCAGATGTTCCCGCAGCAACATTTGCGCCTTTAGTCCTTGTCGTTGAGCCACAAGCTCCGGCATGTGCACAGTAGATCGTCCATTTCCTTCAAACAGGAGAACTTCCCGAAGAGCAAGAAGAAGCGGAAAGAGTAGCCCGGCAATCAAGTATGTACCAGTTTGTCGATGACATACTATACAGAAGAAGGACAGGAGCTGTTGGCGGAGATACATGGAGGCATATGTGGTCACCACATTGGTGCAAGAGCACCTGCCGGCAAAGCTTCCCGGCAAGGCTTCTTTTGGCCGATAGCCCTCCAGGATGCAACTGCACAAGTAACCAAGTGTGAAGCGTGCCAGTTCCATTCCAAACAGATGCACCAGCCAGCTCAAGCTCTCCAGACGATCCCTTTATCCTGGCCATTTTCGGTCTGGGGGCTCGACATCCTCGGCCCTTTTCCCCGAGCTGTCGGGGGCTTTGAGTTCTTGTACGTCGCCATCGACAAGTTCACAAAGTGGCCGGAAGTGGAACCAGTGAGGAAGGTGACAGCACAGTCGGCAGTCAAGTTCTTCAAGTCGATTGTTTGCCGTTTTGGTATCCCTAACAGGATCATCACCGACAACGGCACGCAATTTACGAGCCGCACCTTCATGCAGTACGTCCAAGACCTTGGCGCCAAGGTCTGCTTCGCTTCTGTTGCTCACCCGAGAAGCAACGGTCAAGCAGAGAGGGCGAACGCTGAAGTGCTGCGCGGGCTCAAGACCAGAACTTTCGACAGGATGCACAAGTGCGGAAGAAACTGGATCGAGGAGCTGCCAGTGGTTCTTTGGTCGATCAGGACGACGCCAAATCGAGCCACCGGCCAGACACCTTTTGCTCTAGTCTACGGAGCAGAGGCAGTTCTCCCCACGGAACTCGTATACGGATCGCCTCGAGTGCTCGCCTACGATGAGCCTGAGCAAGAGCAGCTGCGGCAATATGACGCGTTGCTCCTCGAGGAGGATCGTCTTCAGGCTGCTGTACGAGCTGCTCGCTACCAGCAAGCTTTGCGTCGCTACCATAGCCGCAAAGTTAAGGCCAGAAGTTTCGAGGAAGGCGACCTTGTTCTTCGGCGTGTTCGATCCGCCAAGAATTCCAACAAGTTGACGCCGAAGTGGGAAGGCCCTTATCGGGTGAAACGATTCACTAGGCCCGGCGCTGTCCGCCTTGAGACCGAAGATGGCTTTCCGAAGAGCAGCTCCTGGAACATCGAGCATCTTCGTAAGTTTTACCCGTAAGGCGCGGTTGCCGGAACCCGTTCCAGCAACCACCTTTTGTACGAGTATTGCCGCTGTTGCATGTAATCCTTTTTACAAAGCCAGTCGCAGACCCTGTGCATAAGTAAAGCTTGTGTGCTTCACGCTTTCTGTCAATTCCATGCATCCTTTCTTTTTTAGCATGTACTATCTGACACCTTGTGCAGCACCAAGCCCCGGTAAGCAATGACGAGCAATAAGGCTCCATGACATTATTTTCTCTTCTTTCTTTTTTTTTCTT
>NC_057804.1:430320183-430333660 GCF_018294505.1 Triticum aestivum | reverse complement strand
TTCAAGAAAGGTTCCGCTCTTGTCGGGAAGCAGACGACAGAAAAGCTAAGTTGCCAGAGTTTGAGCAATTAGTTTTTAAATTTTTAAGTTATCTTCCTCGAATGATCGCGCTTTGTATGGAAAACCTGTGCGCAGAGGAACCAGCTCGTAGCTAGTTGCGCCCTTACTTTGTTTCGAGTCCGCTCAACAACTTAAGTGTGCTGCGACTAGTTGCGGCAAGATTTCTTGCCGATAGCGGCACCGCCAGCAAGCTGCTGATGTTCCGCACTCGGCGCTCGCGGCAAGGGTGCCCATGCCGGCAAGTTCCCTAAAAGCGTAGGGTAAAAACATACAAAGAGAGAGATCAAGTAAAGGAAATAACATAGCAAATACTACCCAGGATAAAATTATATTACAAGAATAACTTGCCGCGCTCTAATGGATTGTTCCCGTGACATGTCTAGCAGCGGCAAGAAAAAGGAGGAAAAAGGCGGCCTAATCTACACGATCGCCGTCAATCCTTCTGACTTCATTCACCTTGTCCACAATGGGTGCGACAAGGGCCTTGAGCTCTTCAAGATCAGCACCTGCCGACAGCTTCTTGAGGACGTTGGTGAGGTTGAGGCCCGGATTGCGGAAAAGTACCTTCACCAACACCTTCTCCAAGACTCTGGTACAGATGACACGCGACTCGTCAGCCAGCTGCTTTGGGATTCTTTCCCGGAGTTGCTGGAGAGCCGTCGCCACGCCCTTGAAGAACAAAGTAAGCTTGGTGCTGGGCTGGAGGTTCTCGTCGGTGGAGTACCCGAAGCCCGCCAAGTCCAGCTGCTCCAGCTCCTCGTGGATCGTTGTAGCCATATTGACGAGGCCCTCTGTCCAGAGCTCCACCGTGGTCCTGAAGGTGTTTTGAGTCTCAGCGACCCTCGTCAGCAGCTCTTCATTGCCCTTGATTTCTTTCTTCAAATCATCCTCTCGCCTCTTGGCGGCGTTCAGTGTCTCCGTCAGTGAGGCCAGCTTCAGCTCCAGATCACCATTTGAGTCCTTGACGGCGTTCAGCTCCTTGATCTTGTCGGCAAGCCGAACTTGCAGATCGCCATGGGCAAGGGCATCCTTCTCGCATTCACGCTGGAGTGCGGCAAGCTCCTCATTCTTCCTATTCATGTCAGCCTCCAGCTGCATCACCTTCACTTCCAGTTCCTTCTTGGTGGCCTCGGCAGCTGCGGCAGCATCCCTCGCTTCCTTGAGCGCCCCGCCAAGTGATCCCTCCCGTGCAGCGAGCTCCTCTTCATGGCTGTCCAGATTAACTTTCTTCTGTATCAGCTCACCTTCCCGCCAGGACAGTTCCTCGGCGGCGAGCCTCTGTTGCTCCTCGGCTTCAGCCTTCTCAAGGATGAACGCCTTCTTCGCCTCGACGAGCTGCGCCCTCTCCTCCGCAATGGATCTGAGGGCCTCTTGGTTGCGGCTCTGGAGCTCCTCCGCATGCTTCTCTATATCAACTCCCGCCTGCGCGACAAGCGCTTCCCGGGACTCCAACTTCGCTTGCCGGGCGCGGTAGAGTGACACCAACTTCCGGAGCAACTGCTCCTCCTCGGACTCGCCACTGCTGCTGCTTGGCGTGTCAACCACTGCCAGCCCCGCAGAGGCGAGTACTTCCCCGTCAAACTCCTCTCCTTCGACTGGCCCCCTGGAGCTCGACGCCCAGGGAAGCCTGATGAAGACACCCTTGCCGACCTTCAAGTAGGCGCCGGGCTGGGGCTCCTTGGAGCCCGGCGCTGTATCAACGGCGGAGGGGTTGCCGGTCGGTGTAGCGCCTTGCGCTCCTGAGCCCTCCGGGTTGTCAGTTCGATCGCCAGACCCCTCGCCAGCTCCTGCGCCAGCAGCCTTGGCGGCCCCTTCGCCGGTGGGATCCTCAGTGCCGGCCTCTTCCTCGGCAGCAGCGGCATCTTCAATATTGCTGCGTGCGTCCCCCTCGCCGGTGGCCTCAGTCTCCATCGGGTCTGTGGGAGCGGGATCTGAAGACAGGAAGAGGAAGAAAAAGTGAAGCAAATATCCAAAAAAAGAAGATCAGAAGAAGAAAAACCCAAGGGAGAATTTTCGACAAGGAAGGTTACCTGTGCTGGGCTCCGTGAACATGGGCTCCACCACCGAAGGCTCACTGGTTCCGTCCCTTGCCGGGGACCTCTCCCTTGCCGGAGAGCGCTCTCTTGCCGGAGAGTCGCCCCTTGGCGGCGTAGTCGAAGCAGAGAGCACCTCTGGAGCGGCTTTTGGTTGCTCCTGATGGGCCTGCTCTGCTCCTACACAAGCAAGTCAACAATCAAGATATCAGCAAAAGGAAAAACACCCATGCGCACCCCACCACAGGAAGTAAACCAAATACTTACGCTGGGGGCTGCGCTGGGGGCTGCCTCGAGGAGATGGCGCCGGGTCCGTCAAGGTAGTCTCGGACGTGTCCTCTGCTATCACAGCAGGATCGTCCTCGATGATAACCACGGGGACCTTGGCCCTCTTCGCCGCTCTCTCGGCCAGAGTCCTGAAATGGAACAAGGTTCAGAGGGAAGCAGATCAGATACAAGACAAGAAGCAACAAAAATCGAAGAAATACAAGTACGATAGGAAGAAAGTCTTACTCCTCCTCCTCTTCTTCCTCCTCGTCGGAGCTCAGCGCAGAGAGGTCGAAGTCCGGTATCCTCTCTTCACGGTGAGGCGGAGGAGTAGGCTCCCTTGGACGCTTGGCGGAAGCTGCGGCAGGGTCAGGTGTGGCGGCCCGGGGAGACCCCGCTCCAGCCACCGGCGCGGCTTGCGACACTCCCGCGGCAACGGTGCTTGCCGCGGTAGAGCGTGTCCCACGGCGCTGCGGCTGTCGGCCTACCTGCCGCCCCGTCATGTCTCCATTCCTACGGAGGTGCCTTCTTGGTTGCACTGGGGGCTGCGCTGGGGGCTCCGCCTGTGACAAGCTACTCGAAGATGGCTGGCCACTTGCGCCCCCGGCAGGCTCGCTCGCTTCGGCTTCGGGCTCCCCCTCGCCAACAACCCCTCCGGCAAGGTCCTCTCGATCGGCAAGGATCGCCGCCTCGGCCGCCTCTGCCTCCTCCAACGTGAAGCCAAATTCACCCGCGGCGGCGGCTGCCGCCACTTCTTCGGCCCTGGTGGCGATGTACCGCATCTCGTCGTCGGTGGTGTCGTGGGTGAGGAACCTCTGCTCGTCGGCGCTGACTGCTACCTCCACCAGGCTGTCGAAAAATTGCTGCATGACATCGTCGGCGAGCTCCTTCCAAGTCGAGATAATACCATGCGAGTCGCACTCCGGCATCATTGCACGGATGCGATCAAGACTGGAGTTGTTGCACAGCGGGATGACGCCGTGTGGCAGCCTGAACCACTCCGGATGATGGGCGTCATGCTTGAATAGCTCCTTGAGCATCCCGTCAAGCTCCAGAACAGTAAAGTTGAAGTTGAGGCCTGGGCGCAGCCTCATGATATCCGTCGGGCCACCAAACAGCCAGGCGGGCCTCCCCACTCCTGCAGAGGGGCGATACGACGACGGATAAAGTCCGCGCCAACAGCCCTGACTGTGAGCCCGGCAAGCCTGAGCCGCAGGATCCGGGTGGTGGCGATCTTCAGCTTAGCGTCATCCGCCCCCAGAGCGCTCCAGTCGCCGCCGCGCACTACTCGGGTCTGGCGCAAGGTGGTCAAAGGCTGCGGATCTGCGTCGGCAATCCAGCACCACTCAGCCCTCCACTCGTCCCATTTGCTGCGGAGCTCCCCCTCCAGATACACCTCCTTCTTGCCAACCCTTGAGATCCAGGAGACCCCGCCAGACAAGGGCTCTCCTTTCTCGACCCGGGGAATGAAATAATGGCAACGTTGGGGTGGACTCCGATGAAGTTCTCGCAAAGATGCGCGAACACCGCCATTGTCAGAACGGCGTTGGGGGTGAAGTCAAGGAGATGGAGCCCGTATGTATTCATGACATCGTAGAAGAAATTGGAAAAGGGAGGGCAGAGCCCGCAATAGAAGAACACCGGAAAGAAATAGTACCCTTTTGGGCACCGCTTCGAAGTAGAAGCTTCAGCGGAGAGCACCAGCATGCGCGGGTGCGCCCGCGTCTCCGTCGGCCAGAAGAGGTAGAACTCCTCCCGCAGCGCCTTTGGGGTGAGCTCGGGGGGGAAAAGTGCTCGCTCCTTGCGCAGCGTCTCGAGTCGCAGCACCTCAGCCGACTTCTCGGCCTTCCCGGTCTTCGGGGCCATGGCAGAGGCGGCGGGGGAGTGCGGAGGCGTTGGTGGCAACGAGCGACGGAGCGCTGCTCTCTTTCGGCTTGGGAAGCGGAGGGGGGCGGCGGAGCTTTCTGAGGAAGAAACCGCAAGTGGCGAAGGTGGGGGAACGGCCCTGTTTCCTCTGCTTATAAACAGGAGAGGCGAACGTTACGCCTTTCTTGATTAAAGAATTGCCCACAATCTCTCGCACGATGCCGCGTTTGACGCGTGCCGTTACGGGAGAGCACGGTGGATATGGAGTCAAATTTGGTTTGGGTCCAGGCCGCGCGTGCCCGTGCCCTGTTTTGGGCCTGGCCCAACAGCGCTCGGCACCGTGTATGGCCCAAGCCCGGGGGCTCCTGTCGGTGTACTAAGGTAGGGGTACCCTATTACCCCGAACTTGTGCACGGGCAGTCGCAGCGTCCCACAATAGGGCTTGCCGGGCGTCCGCCAAGATCCTCCGTCGTTCCTATTGATGCCATTCAAGAGCAAAGTGCTTAATTGAGAAGACAAGGCCCCGGCAAGAGGAGCTTGCCGGGAAGAACAAGGCCCCAGCAAGAGGATCTTGCCGGGAAGGCCAACCAAGGCTTTTCAAGAGACTTGCCGCGACGCGCCCCGCGTCCCGGCAGGGTCCGACGGGCGACAAGCTTGCCGGTGCGACGAGACAACGACCGCGGCAAGGCACTTGCCACGGCGAAGCCACCACTCTGCGCCCACGCTCCAGCGCATCCGACGACGTGTCGCCCCAAGATCGTTCCTGGCGCACGTGTCGGGCGGCTGTATAGCCAAGCGGTGCGAGGTGACAAGCGGAGATGACGAGAAGGCCATCGTGGCGATCGGAGGTGCCCTTAACGGTCGTTTCCTACACTGTTTGGGCGACCGGACGGGCATTAAATGCCCTTGTCCCCTGCCGTCAGAGTGAGGTAGGGGGCACTGTAGATAGCGGTTGTACCAACCTCTCTTTTTACTTCTTTACCCCTCTCTGCGTTGCCACCTGTCGGTGACCCCTTTAGCCTATAAAAAGGAGGCCCATGCGCATGTAGAGGGGGTTCGACTCATTCGAAAAACTACAACACACCCACGCTCTCGAGCAAGAACAAATATAGACACTAAGCAGCAGTAGGAGTTTTATCTCTCCGGAGAGCTCCGAAGCTGGGTAAAATCCCTCGCGTGCATCACCTCGATCTGCTCTTCGTGTGCCTCCCGCTCCCTGCCGGACCAAAAAGGAGCCCTGCCCCATAGGTGCTCGTTTCCCACGACACCTGTCCATCAGACAATGGAAGCTTCTCTTTTGTACTTTATCCCATTTGTTCTCTTTTGTCTTCCTCTAAGAAAAAAAGTAAGACCAAAACTCTTCCGGGAATAAAAAATCAAAATACAAATGGATGATGTATATATCCTGCATATATCATAAAGGAGTATGTTTAGTGAGTTTTAAGTGTTATGTTAGTTTGGTATATGAAGTTAGAGTGCATTTGTATACCATATGTTTATCTATTAGTATACTGAATTTCCATATATATTGTTATTGCACGTTTTCGTATCCATACTTATTATACACATTGTGAATTAAAATGGACGGTCATCATTTTTATAGTACACTAAAAGGTATTATGAAATGGCATTTTCAATATCCACTGCTTAGCTCCCACAAATTTCATTGGGACACCAAAAGTGTATCTAATGATATTGTTTTATAATACTTCATGTTTGTGAGGCCGCTGCATATGGTGTCTATCTCACTTCATTCCATAAAGTGATTACATAAAGTCCAATTGAGATAACAATCTTATTTCAAAACCTAACTTGAACCATGAGAAATATAATATGTGTGTGTGTGTGTGTGTATCTTGCAACTGCAGTAAAGGAAAACAAAATGGGGTACTAACTGTACTGATACAACTCTATTTTATAAATAAAAGATATTACTAATAAAGAAGATACTTGGGTCATCTATACACTTGAGGTGTTTCTCATCTGTTGCAGTACTGGAAAACTATATATTATTTCAAAGTGCTATTCATAACCATAAGCAAAGGACATTTTCATGTAAAATAGAATTATCTGAACCTTAAGAACTTCACTACTCATATCACAATTTGCAACGGAATTATGGGAATTTCACTGTAACTTAAGAGGCATCAGTCACATCGTCATGCAAGTAAGTACCCCACAAGCAGACATGTGAAAATAATAATCCATTATCAGCTTACCAAAAACTGAAACCGATTACCATGTGTTTTATTCTCCGGTTGAAACTGAAACAGAAACTACACCAACTCATCCTATGCAGCTCCCCAAAACACTTCAAATATATCCAAATACCTAGACATCACGTGCATATATACTATGCGGAAAAGATTCGAAGATAGGGGCACTGAAAGACTGCGATAGTTTGATTCTCATTGCTTTACAAAGAGATACAGTGGGGTACATATAGCAGCCGTAGGAATGGCTGAGTGTGGGATCGTGGCGATCGTGGCTTGGAGCGTGGGGCGCTCCTGCGCTGACTCTTGGTGCTGGCTGGCTCGATCATCCGTCGCCTAACACCCCCCGCAGTGTCATCAGAGGGTTCGACGATGTTGAGACTGGAGCAAATGTCGGTGAAGGCTGCAGTCGGCAGTCCCTTGGTGAAGATGTCCGCAAACTGTGCACTGGTAGGAACATGAAGGACTCAAACTTCACCTAAGGCTACCTTCTCTCTTACAAAGTGAATATCTATCTCTATATGCTTAGTTCTACGATGTTGAACTGGATTACATGACATATAGACAGCAGATACCACTACAAAAAAAATACACTTCCGTGATGATATGTGTTTGTCACAGTAGGTCGCGTTTTTTGTCATGCATGCACATCCATGACAAATTTATGACAGAATCAAGATAGTCATACCTGTGCTGTCGTAGAAGTGTTCCATGACATTACCAAAATTATCATCACAGAAGTGTCCACTTCCATGACGATAAATCGCGCGTCACAGAACTGCTTTCGTCAAGGGTGACCGACACGTGGCATCCACCGTAACGGAATGCCATTAAGCTATCGGGTCGGGTTTTGGATCCGATAACCCGTTAAAAGCCCCGACCAATGGGGATTTTCCACGTGTAAAATCATCATTGGTTGGAGGAAACACGTGTTGGCTCACCGTTGGGACAGATGTCATTCGCTCATTCGACCGAAGGCGCCTATGATACGGCGACACGTGGCACGGCCCAACAAAGGCCCATTCATGTGAAAAGGCCGGCTCGTTTGAATTGGTCAAAAGGTGGCGGGCCGGCCCACGGAAAGCCTCTTAACGGCCTGTTCGCATATAGCCCATTTACAGCCCGCTAACCCAGGGCTCGTTACGCCCTATCCGAATTAGGCCCAGTAGCATCATCTGGGCCGTCCAATATGATTCAGCCCGTTTTAACTTCCGTCCCGTGTGTGGCCCATGACTTCTTTCAGCCCATATGAGGACCTTTATAACTCTTGGCCCATTAACGGCACGTGGTGAAACTGGCTCGTAATGAACAGTGTATCACTTTATACCCATTAACGGCCCGTTATTCCATTGGGTCGTTTCCAGCCCAAGTTATCTTTCGGCCTTCTCAGGGCCCATTGATTCTTGGGCTCATTTGTAGCATTCAGTTACATATGGCCCGTTACTGTCATTTTCTGCTTGTGGGCCAAATTCAGCCCATCATTACAGTCGACCCATTTACGGACCGTTAATACGTTGGGCCGTTTTCATGTAAAAAAAACCCGTTGGGCTGTTTTCATAGAGTTATCAAATACGGCATATTAACGGCCCGTTATGGTCCACGAATAGTACGGCCCAGATTGGCGAAACAATGATACGCCTCGTAGAAGGCCCATGGATCCTACGGCCCGTATGAGGCCCATGGATAGTACGGCCCATAGAAGACCCATGGACCCTACGGCCCGTAGAAGGCCCATTGATCCCTAAGGCCCGTATAGAAGGCCGATGGATCCTACGGCCCGTATAGAAGGCCAATGCTCCTACGGCCGAACGAAGGCCCACGGATCATATAGCCCGTAGGAGGCCCATGGTTACAACAGACCGTGTGTTGCCATGATTATTTTGGCCTAGTTACCAAAAATAGGCTATTGTGGCCACTAGAAAAACATAGAAAAAGAACTGCAGTGACTACAAGCAAACAACTAAACAAGACAATAAGGAAATAAATAAGCAAGCAATTAAGGCTAACCTATTACCGCTATTACACATAATACATCCACTGGGCATCAAAGTTCGCCACCAGTGCAAATATAGGGAACAAAGCAGCATATTACATACACTTGGCCATCAAAATTGGCCACCAGTGCAAATAAACGCGGCAGCAAAACAAGAGCATAACTGAAACAACTTCAGAAGAGCTCAAGAAACGTTATCCTGGGTATCGACCATGCTGGCAATAAGCTTAGCAAGCTGATTAGCTTTGTCCTGTTTGGCGCTAAAATCCTCCAACGCTTGCTGTTGCACCAGAAAGTATGCATATGAATGCTCTAGGGACTTCCGCAGTCCTTCCGCTTCTTGTCGCAGCACAGCTGATCGATGTCTTTCAGCTTGTAGTGGAGACTCAAGAAACCGAACTGATTCAGACAGTGAGTTTGAATAGCTTGTGCAAGTGGTAGTGGCCAGTAACTCGAACACTAAACCAAGACAGGACTTTGGGGTTGTCTCGCTGTCTTCAAGATAGTCTTCCTTAGCTGTTTTATCAGCTTTGTTGGAGACCAACAAGGATGTGTCACTATCCTGAACCTTATCTGCATTACTTCCTTTAACATTTCTTAATAATGCACTCTTCGCCAATATTCTGTCAGCATTCTAAAAGAAGAAACAAGCAGACACATAACAAGTTTAGCATGTACTAGTATATGAAACTCATTTCGGTGAACCAGTTCATTAGTCAGGTGGACAGGATTAAACTACCAAGTCTTCTATTGCCAAGTACTAGTACATAATAAAAGCATCAAACAAACATATATCTATGTCCTATGGTCACTGCATTGTCTTGCCAAATCAAAATAGAGACACGGTTCAAATCATATCACTTCAAGACAAAGTAGCAGTGAAAGAATACAAAGCGTGGGAAACTACACGAAACAACAAGATTTCAGATGGGTACCACGGGTCTAAATGTACAACAACACTATTGGCTCTGTTGTGATGCTAGTAATGTGCATGATATGAAAGTCAACTGTATACACAATTGAAATTGAAATCAAAAGAGCTATTGATAAGAGCAAACCTGTTAAAGAAACATGTGTGAACATACCTGTCGTGCCATTGGAGTTTCGATTGGATCCTTCAATTTAAAAATAAGTTTGTATGAGTAAATACAATGATACAAGAGCAAAGCAATCATAGTTAAAAAAAGGCGCGCCTAAGCGAGCGCTTAAGCGCGCCTAGGCTATAGGCGTTGGAAAAACGCATTGCACATAACTACGCTTAATCTGTGCATAACTGCGCATAAGCATGCGCTTTGGTCAGTAAAGTGCAAGGCGGTGGCAAAATGCACAATTAACGCCTAGCGCTTTTTTGAACTATGATAGCAATGGAATCTTAAATTAGAACAGTTGTTCTTCAGGTTTAGGCACTTGTTATACATGAACAGAGTACAATAAGATGTAAGAATATAATACTTAAAAATAGAAAATGAGCTCATAGACCTTACCACATTCTTGGTTCGGGACTAGTACAGAACAAGGTGTTCCCAGTCATCGTCCAGTAAATGTGTCTCAGGAGAACGTAAGGGAATTTGATGAGTTTCTTTGCCGGTGAAGTATGTTTTCTTCAGGTAATTCCGATACTGCCACCAAGCATTCTTGAAGATAGCAGAGGTATTAGCACAGGTTACCTCATCCTGAGTTTCCAAATCGGTCCTTCTCTATAGAGAAAAATGGGAAAATTTGCTGTATTATAACCATCATGGAGGTAGGATGTGTGGGATGAAGCAAAGTAATTGCCATGAATAACATTACTTACACATAACTCCTGGACAAACACCTGCAACTGGCATTTTTCTTCATCTTCAGTATAATATTTCCAAGATGGGAAGATACGCACATACGATTTAACAACATCAAATGCGATAGATGCTAAACTACGACTGGCTGGTTGTGCTTCCTCCACGGGAATAGGCGTACTAACTGGTGGAGCTGGGGTTCGCCGCGATAGTACTTGCCCTTTGGGCACTGGAGCTGCCTTACTAACTGCTCTTGTTTGGGAGCTCTGTGGTGGAGATGGTGCTGTGTCAACAGGAACTGGGTTACTATCGGCTAGGGTTGGGTTTAGATTGGGTGAAGCTGGTTCTCTGTCCATCGTAGTAGGGATACAATCTGCGAGAGTTTGGGTTATGTGTGGTAAGGCTGGTTCTTGTGCATGTACAACCGGGGTGCTATCTCCACCAATAGGTAGCACTGTTTTATTTGAAGACCGTGTTTTTACTCCGCTAGATACTGGCATCACCCGCTCCAATTCAAATGGCTGATAAACAGGAAACATAGTTGAATGTACATACATTGTATGAGAGATAGATGCAATAGATAGTGTGGAAAAAAGAGGGCATGAAATAGTTGACATCTATATTGTTTAACTAAAACGGATAGCATGACATAATTTCACATATATGATGTCTATCTAAACTGGATAGCATAGCATAACATAATTCAAAGATATGATGAATAACAAAATAGGATCGCATGACATAATTCACCTACATGTTATCTAAGTAATCAGGATCGCATCATTTAATTCACATATGTGATTTATATGCTAAACAGAGGGCATTCGATATGATGTCTAAACTAAGAACATGGTGTTGAATATTCCGTATATGATGTCTAAACTATGCAATGCAAGACACCGTATGCATGATATGAGCAGTATAACCGTGCCAAGTTAGAGCATACACCTAAGTAGGGGAATAGGACTGGTCATCTGTCTCTGAATCTATCTCTGAGGAGCTATCGGGACCCAACAAGAGATCTGCTTAGACAGGTAGCACTGTCTGCTCTGAAGGCCTTATTTTCACTCCAGATTTTTCCATCTCCCACCCAAATGGCTGATTCACAGCAAGAGTAGTTTAATGTACAAACATTGTCGACAAATGGAAATGTAATGAAGAAAAGGATGGGCAAGATATCATTCAAATATATGATGCCTGGTTAAACAGGATGGCATTGCACATTTCACATATATTATGGCTGGCTAAAAGACATGAGACTGCATAATTCCCATATATGATATAGAAACTAAACATGTGGCATTACAGAACATGTCTAAACTAAGCAGATGACATATATGATATCAAAAGTAGGAACTGCAAGGCAACATATGCATGATATGACTAACATCATCATGCCAAGGTAGAGCAAACACCTTGGGGGTAAATAGGAGTGGTCAGCGGCATCTGAATCCGCCTCAGAACAGATATCTTCATCTGGATTACAATCTGGAGAGGGGTGGGGAGGGTTTGCCATTGAACCCACCATGGAGCGATGTCTGCATGACATTGTATTGCCGCGCAAAACTCTTCTCTTTTTCTCTACATGTTCAGCATGACTGTGTACAATATCTGACATGCATACGAAAAATATGGTGAGATTATGTAAGGAGAGCATGCAAAAATTTAGAGTGATGGTAACAACCAGTGGATGGATCCAAAAATAATGATAGCAGGCTGATGATTGCTTTAAATTAATAAAAAGACAGATGATGATTGCTTTACTATTTGTTTCCCACCCAAGATGAACAACATAGGCATACCCTAGGTGAACCAGATATTAGACAGACATACTATTCATTGTTGCCTCGATATGTTCCCCACAACTAATTTAGAACTCAAGTTTGAACATGAATTTGGACCAGAGTTGGGAGTCCAAGAGCTGAACAGGACGATAAAGTAGCAGGTAAGTTTAAGCAATGCATAACATAAGCAGAAACAAAAGAGTGCGACCTCTCTTGTGGACCCGTGTACTCCTCAGGTTCATCTGCTGAGTCGATGATGGTGATGCTGTTGGGGTGCGTGCCGGCGGTAGGGAAGGAGATCTGAGGCGGTGAAAGACGGTCAGGAGTCGTGATGTCTGGTTTGGTGGATGCTTCTATCGATGGAGCAACTCAGATGAGGTGGACGACGTCGCGGCAGGAGCAAGACAAACCACACAAAGTTCCCTTCGACACGTACCTGTAACTGAAGTAATTCTATAAGGGCTCATTTGGCTTGCATGATTCTTAAAATGCAGGGATAGGAAAAACATCGGAATAGGATAGGAAAATGCACATGGTAAACAGAGCATTTGTAAACACAGGATTTCTATCAACTTGGGTGTTTGGTTTACAGGAATTGGAAGAGCAGAGGAATGCAAAGAAACATAGCCAAAATAAAGAGAAACCATATGAAAGCATGTATAGTTAGAATGTTATTCTGGCACTAATGCACTTGGTCTTGTTTTCATGCATAGGATTTTGAAAAGTAGGTCCAGGTGGATGTTTTGCTTCATTCCTTTCAACAAAATGCATGAATAATTGAATAGTAGAGTGCCATTGGAAAATTCCCTATTGCTATGTTTTTCCATTGAACCAAAATATCCCTAATGGATCGAGGTGAATGTATAGTAATAAGTGACGCAACAAGTGTACAACCTCTTTGCCGTAGCCGTGTCGACCTCGGCATCATTGGGTTGGTCGCTGAAGCAGTTGAGGCAGAGGTGGTTGTCGGAGGTGTGGAGGAAGATCTGAGGAATCCGCAGACGGCGTCTAGGGCACTGCTCTGTTGTGATGGATCATTCTGTCCTTGGAGCAGCTCCAGTGAGCTGTACGATGTCAAGGTTGAAGCAACACAAGACAGACATCGTCAATCTCAAGTGGGATTCTAATAGCATCTCCAATAGATGATGAAAAATGGATGTAAAATTAACATCACCAAAAACCACCTGACTACAACAGATGAGGTAAAAATTGTTGACTCTGAACTTAACTATCGAAACTGAAATTAACTGTGGAATCTGAAAGCTACTGTCGGAACTGAACGCAATGGTACCAGAGAGACACTTGACATGTAGTTTAGGGAGGGCCTGCAGTTCATCTTCAACCTGCACACCCCTGAGCCGCCTGCCACCACCGGCCGAACCACCGGCCCCAGCGCCGCCCCGCCACCATGAAACAACTCACCACCACCGCCCCGGCCAGCCCTCTAGGCCCCCCCACCCTGAACCCTAAGATAGATAGTGGGGTA
>NC_057804.1:429983345-429993137 GCF_018294505.1 Triticum aestivum | reverse complement strand
GCCGTGGCTGCACTGGCCGGCTCTGATCGCTGCCCCAGCGAGCCGCGCGCGCCTGGCCAGCCCCGGCCGCGCCCGCGTGCGCGCCGCCGTCGTGCGAGCCCACTGGCCACCGCCGCACCCTAATGCGGGCGCTAGGGGAAACCCTAGCGTTGCTACGCGCCAGGCCGCTGGCGGCTTGGCCGGCCCGCTGGCTGTTGGGCCGGATGGGCCGCGGCCGTGGATTCCTCAATAAATAAAAAGGGGGGGCGCCGGCTGCAGCATGGGATTTTTGCGGTTTAGCCCCCGCAGTTTCCAGATTTTACGCAAGTTTTATTCCTGCTGTAATTTTTCGTGTAGAAGCCCCTGGAACTGTCTGTTTTCACTAAAAACACGTATTTGGGCTTAAAAATGCCTCGGGAACTCAATTTTTGGGCTAGTTTTCACATACTAGATGCGCTTAACATGCTATCTTTTGTAACATGATATTACTGTATGATTTTACTGCTGTAGATTAATTGTTTAGCACTCTTAATCATTTAGTAAGTCATATAATTGCATGTTTTAAATATTGGAACATCTTTTTATTGAATAAGTTTATCAACATCGCTTTGTGCAAAAGATTACCTGTTGTAATCTCATGATTTTTGCATAAATCGCAGATGGCCGGAATTGTTAACAAGGAGTTTCCTGAGTTGGCCTAGACAGGGCTGAACTACCTGTCATGGTCCTCGGACAGCGAGATCTTTCTCCAGGGCAAAACCCTCCCGAGGGCGATCGGTAAGGGGGGCCAGCTGGCTGCTACGTCTTGAGCTTGTGTTGGTTTTCCTCGAAGAGGAGAGGGTGATGCAGCAAAGTGTAGCGTAAGTCTTTCCCTCAGTTTTGAGAACCAAGGTATCAATCCAGTAGGAGGCTCCTCAAAAGTCCCACACACCTACACAAACAAACTGAGAACTCGCAACCAACGCAATAAAGGGGTTGTCAATCCCTTCACGGCCACTTGCGGAAGTGAGATCTGATAAAGATAATATGATAAGATAAATATATTTTTGATATTTTATAATATAGACGCAAAAAGTAAAGATGCAAATAAAGATAGATTGAAAGCAAATATGATAAGAGATGGACCCGGGGGCATAGGTTTCACTAGAGGCTTCTCTCGAGATAGCATAAGTATTACGGTGGGTGAACAAATTACTGTCGAGCAATTGATAGAAAAGCGCATAGTTATGAGATTATCTAGGCATGATCATGTATATAGGCATCACGTCCATAACAAGTAGACCGACTCCTGCCTGCATCTAGAGTATTAAGTTCACAAGAACAGAGTAACTCATTAAGCAAGATAACATGATGTAGAGGGATAAACACATGCAATATGATATAAACCCCATCTTGTTACCCTCGATGGCAACAATACAATACGTGCCTTGCAACCCTTTCTGTCACTGGGTAAGGACACCGCAAGATTGAACCCAAAGCTAAGCACTTCTCCCATGGCAAGAAAGACCAAACTAGTAGGCCAGACCAAACTGATAATTCGAAGAGACTTGCAAACACAACTCAATCATACATGAAAGAATTCAGAGAAGATTCAAATATTATTCATAGATAAACTTGATCATAAACCCACAATTCATCGGATCTCGACAAACACACCGCAAAAAGAGTTTACATCGAATAGATCTCTACAAGAGAGGGGGAGAACATTGTATTGAGATCCAAAAAGAGAGAAGAAGCCATCTAGCTAATAACTATGGACCCGTAGGTCTGTGGTAAACTACTCACAACTCATGGGAGGGGCAAGGATGTTGATGTAGAGGCCCTCCATGGTTGATTCCCCCTCCGGCAGAGTGCCGGCGAAAGCTCCAAGATGGGATCTCGCGGATACAGAAGGTTACGGCGGTGGAAATTGTGTTTCGTGGTGCTCCTGGATGTTTTCGGTGTACGTAGGTATATATAGGAGGAAGAAGTATGTCGGTGGCCGCCTGAGGGGCCCACGAGATAGGGGGCGCGCCCTACAGGGGGGGCCTATCTCGTGGGGCCCTCGGAAGCTTCTTGACTTGCACTCCATGCTCTCCGGATCATGTTCGTTCCAAAAATCACGCTCCCGAAGGTTTCATTCCGTTTGGACTCCGTTTGATATTCCTTTTCTTCGAAATACTGAAATAGGCAAAAAACAGCAATATGGGCTGGGCCTTCGGTTAGTAGGTTAGTCCCAAAATTGATATAAATGTGTAAAATAAAGCCCATAAACATCCAAAAGGGGTAATATAATAGCATGGAACAATCAAAAATTATAGATACGTTGGAGACGTATCAAGCATCCCAAAGCCTAATTTCTGCTCGTCCTCGAGTAGGTAAATGATAAAAAGAGAATTTTGGATGTGGAATGCTACCTAGCATAATTCTTAATGTAGTTTTCTTTATTGTGGCATGAATGTTCAGACCCAAATGAATACAAAATAAAAGTTCATATTGACATAAGAAATAGTAATACTTCAAGAATCCTAAGCAAAGTAATCATGTCTTCTCAAAATAACATGGCTAAAGAAAGTTATCCCTACAAAATCATATAGTCTGGCTATGCTCTATCTTCATCACACAAAGTATTTAATCATGCACAACCCCGATGACAAGCCGAGCAATTGTTTCATACTTTAATAATCTCAAACTTTTTCAACTTTCACGCAATACATGAGCGTGAGCCATGGACATAACACTATATGTGGAATAGAATGGTGGTTGTGGAGAAGACAAAAAGGAGAAGATAGTCTCACATCAACTAGGCGTATCAACGGCCTATGGAGATGCCCATTAATAGATATCAATGTGAGTGAGTAGGGATTGCCATGCAACGGATGCACTAGAGCTATAAATATATGAAAGCTCAACAATGCATCCAACTTGCTCGCTCACGAAGACCTAGGGCATTTTGAGGAAGCCCATCATAAGAATATACAAGCCAAGTTCTTTAATGAAAAATTCCCACTAGTATATGAAAGTGACAACATATGAGACTCTCTAACATGAAGATCATGGTGCTATTTTGAAGCACAAGTGTGGAAAAGGAGATAGTAGCATTGTCCCTTCTCTCTTTTTCTCTCATTTTATTTTTTTCCTTTTTCTTCCCTTTTTTTTTCTTTTTCTCTTTTTTTCTTTGGCCTTTCTTTTTTTTTCTTTTTGGCCTTTCTCTTTTTTTTCTTTTTTTCTTTTTGTAAAGTCCGAAGTCTCATCCCGACTTGTGGGGGAATCATAGTCTTCATCATCCTTTCCTCACTAAGACAATGCTCTAATAATGAATATCATCACACTTTTATGGATTTACAACTCAAAGCTAGAACAAGATATGACTCTATATGAATGCCTCTGGCGGTGTACCGGGATATGCAATGAATCAAGAGCGATATGTATGAAGATTATGAAGGTGGCCTTGCCACAAATACAATGCCAACTACATGATAATGCAAAAAGCAATATGACAAAAGTAATGCGTGTCATATGAATGGAACGGTGGAAAGTTGCATGGCAATATATCTCGGAATGGCTATGGAAATGCCATAATAGGTAGGTATGGTGGCTGTTTTGAGGAAGGAGTATGGTGGGTGTATGGTATCGGCGAAAGTTGCACGGTACAAGAGAGGCTAGCAATGGTGGAAGGGTGAAAGAGTGCGTATAATCCATGGACTCAACATTAATCAAAAGAACTCATATACTTGTTGCAAAAATTTAGAAGTCATCAAAAACCAAAGCACTACGGGCATGCTCCTAGGGGGATAGATTGGTAGGAAAATACCATCACTCGTCCCCGACCGCCACTCATAAGGTAGACAATCAATAAATAAAATTGTGCTCCAACTTCATCACAAAGCGGTTCACCATACGTGCATGCTACGAAAATCACAAGCTTCAACTCAAGCATTCTTTAAATTCATAATCACCCAACTAGCATGACTTTAATATCACTACCTCCATATCTCAAAACAATTATCAAGTATCAAATTGATCATAGCATCCAATTCACTTTCTATGATAGTTTTTATTATACCCAACTTGGATGCTCATCATTCTAGGACCAACTTTATGATAATAGCAAATACCATGCTGTTCTAAAAGCCTCTCAAAATAATATAAGTGAAGCATGAGAGACTAGAAATTTTTCAAAATTAAGACACCACCATGCTCTAAAAGATATAAGTGAAGCACTAGAGCAAAAACTATCAAGCTCAAAAGATATAAGTGAAGCACATAGAGTATTCTAGCAAATTCTAATCAAATAGGCTTCTTCCAAAAGGTGTGTACAGCAAGGATGATTGTGGTAAACTAAAAAGCAAATACTAATATAATACACGACGCTCCAAGCAAAACACATATCATGTAGCGAATAAAAATAAAGCTCCAAGTAAAGTTACCAATGAATGAAGACGAAAGAGGGGATGCCTTCCCGGGGCATCCCCAAGCTTAGGCTTTCAGCTATTCTTGAATATCTTGGGGTGCCATGGGCATCCCCAAGCTTAGGCTCTTGCCACTCCTTATTCCATAGTCCATAAAAGCTTTACCCAAAACTTGAAAACTTCACAACACAAAACTCAACAGGAAATCTTATAAGCTTTGTTAGTGAAAGAAAACAAAACCACCACATAAGGTACTGCCATGAACTCATTCCTTATTTATTTTGGTGTTAAACGTACTATATTCAAACTTCTTTATGGTTCATAGACTTAATTACTAGCCTAGATGCATTGAAATAAGCAAACAACACACGAAAAACAGAATCTGTCAAAAATAGAACAGTCTGTAGCAATCTGTAACTAACGCAAACTTATGGAACCCTAAAAATCCTACCAAAATAGGAAGTCCTGGAAAATTTGTCTATTGAGTATGAGCAAAAAGAATCAACGCAAAATCACGTTCCTGTGATTTAACAAAATTATATTCGTGTGTGCAAAGTTTCTGTTTTTCAGCAGAATCAAATCAACTATCATTGTAGGTTATCCTATAGGTTCTACTTGGCACAAACACTAATTAAAAGATAAAAACACATCTAAGCATAAGGTAGATGCAAGATTTATTACTAAACAGGAGCACAAACAAAAAACATAAAGAAAAATTGGGTTGCCTCCCAACTAGCGCTATCGTTTAACGCCCCTAGCTAGGCATAAAAGCAAAGATAGATCTAATGAGTGCCATCTTTGGCACTAAGTTCATAAGTAGCACGCATGATAGATTCATAAGGTAATTTGACTTTCTTTCTTGGAAAGTGCCCCATGCCTTTCTTTAATGGAAATTGGAATCTAATATTCCCTTCCTTTATATCAATAATCGCACCAGTCGTTCTAAGGAAAGGTCTACTAAGAATAACAGCGCAAGAAAGATTGCAATCTATATCAAGAACGATAAAATCTACGGGCACCAAATTTCTATTTGCAACAATGAGAACATCATTGATACTTCCCATAGGCTTTTTAATGGTGGAATCCGCAAGGTGCAAATTTAAAGAGAAATCATCAAGATCATGGGAACCTAGAATATCACATAAAGTTTTCGGAATCGTGGAAACACTAGCACCCAAATCACACAAAGAAAAACACTCATAATCTTTAATTCTAATCTTTATAGTAGGTTCCCACTCATGATTAAGTTTTCTAGGTGTAGAAACTTCCAAATTAAGTTTTTCATCATGAGATTGCATCAAGGCATCAATGATATGTTTGGTAAAAGCTTTGTTTTGACTATAAGCATGAGGAGAATTAACAACAGATTTTAACAAGGAAATACAACCTTTTAAAGAACAATTATCATAATCAAATTCCTTGAAATCTGTGGGGACCCCGACTCATAAGTCGTGATCACCGAATGCACGTGTACAGTGATCCCAGAAATCAATGCTCACTGAACACACAGAAGCTGAATAACAAGAGTCTTACATCCATACATTACCGTCTTACAAAAATTATGACCATTATGGTCGAGTCTTGAGAATAACATCGCAGCGGAATCTTCGTCGATAACTTGGACCCATGCCATCTGCCTTAACCCTACAGGCATTCTGACTGGGAAGAGTCCTAGCTCGCATGATCATCACCAAAGAACCCTTCTTCATATACCTGCTCTTTCAAGCCTGGCCAAGTAAATAGCCAGGGACAAGCCAATGAGTACGTTTGAATGTACTCGCAAGCAAGCCAAGAGTGATAACAAAATAATTATGCAAAGCTCTACTCCTTAATTGGCATTGTTGAGGAAAGCTAGTTTTTCTCATGCAAGTATGATCAACATTTACCAAGGACATGAATGCGTCTGCAACAAGTATCAGGAGGTTACAGACATCAACATCGAGAAAGAGCTATGAACAACTCATACTCAATTCATCGTGACTTCCTCACGAATCATATCAACAATATTTCCAATCTATGTTGTTTGTCAGAAACATATGGACATAGTCAAAGCAGCACCACCCAACTATCCTTGACCGCGGACATGGCTATTCGAATAGTTTAACACTCTCCAGAGGTTGCACACTTTACCCACAAGATCCGGGGAACTTCCGTGTGATCCACGACCCACGGTACCTCAAGTACCCGGGGTAAGCACCCGATCACTACCTTTCCCTAGATGACACTAACATGGAGTCCACTCGATTGGTAGTAACCCCCGTGCCCAACATTATCACATAACAATTTTCGTGGAGCCATGCTCCATAATCATCTCACATTACAAGCACGGGGTACCAACGGTGTGTCCGGTGCCCCATAAAAATGTTCTTGGCCGCCCTACCTGGCACGACCCACTACTAGGGAAAACCCTAGCAGTAGCGCGTGTTTTGTGCCCACTAGTAGCGCGGGAAGCCGCGCTACTAATAAGGCGCTACAGCTATTGCTTAGCAGTAACGCGTGCCATCACGCGCTACTGCTAGTACAAATAGCTGCAGGGCTTGTCCAGTACCGCGCTACTTCTAAGGTATCTACTTGCAGCGTGTTTTCTTTCCATCGCTACTAGTATTTTTTTTAATTTTTTTATTTTTAGTGTATTTATGCGCCATCATACAAATATTGGTACAATACCAGCTGTTATGAGGTTTACATCATTATGTCCATAACAGTGTATTAAATGAAGGTGGATTAGGTTCAAGTGGAGGCAATATGTGGTGCATGTCAAAAGTATACTACTAATCCAAACTTGATCTAGTTTGAATTACTAGTACTTTCGATGTGCACCACATGTTGCCTCCACTTGAATCTAATCCGCTAGCACAAGATATTTAATCATCACCACTAACACTAGCTAATAATAATCATCATAGTCATTACCACCAACACTAGCTATTTTATCATCATAGTAATAGTGTAGCACATCATCATCCTGAAACTCATTTCTAGCCAGCTACTCACTCCTGCTACTCACTCCTGCTGCTCTCTCTTAGGTAAAAGAACATAAAACATGTGTAGCTCTCCTCCTTGATCAAGTTGGAGCATGCAAATGAACCTGTCTCCTAATCATGGAAGGCGCCTCTGGTTGCTGCTCCCTAGTACTTCTCTGCGCTCCCCCAACACATATTTGGTCCAGTCTTGCACTATTAAGCATCCGTCGCTAATCTTGAATGCACTAAAGTAAGCTGTAGGATATCTTGGCCGTAAGTTGATAATACTCATGATACCTTTAGTCTCGATCCCATAAGGCACAACATTCATCGGGAGTCCCTGTTGAAGAACATCGTATGGTAACATACTTAGCAATGAAGTTTAGCTTCAAAAATAATGTATGGAAAAGATGCAATGAGGATAAAAAGTAAAAATCTTACCATCCTTCCTAAATGGATGTGACCGTAGTTCATTACGAACACTATTGGTCGCACATTTTCAGTACTAAGATTTCTAAATGCAGGAAGAAAATTTGTCTTGACAGTATCAAGATCCTCAAGCCATGAAACATAATGACTGAGCTCCTCGCAGTTGAGTTCAGCCCCAGGACAGTATACGGTCCTGTCTACCAAGCGCTGGACATGTTTTCTTGCACAGAAATAAGCTGACAATACAAATTAGTTGTCAACTATTTTTGAATAAACAATATCAAAGACATAAATATGGTTGAGAAACTTACATAATGGTATAACTGGAGGCATTTGCACATTGACCCAGATGCCGGTATTACCTTCAATATCATATTCCGGACGAATATCAAAGGTGATAACCATATCAGGCTCAAATGCATAAGTCTTGCATAGTGCTCGCCATGTTTTGCATCCAAAATAGGTGTAGTCGTCTGAATTGTATAACTTCGCATGGAAAATATAACCATGCTCAGTCTTCAAGTAAACTTTCTTTTCCTCCATACTATGACTGAAACCTATCTTATCCAATACAAAAACTCTTGCATGGCAGGGGATACGCTAGTAGAATAGTAAAAAAATATAAGTTGAAGCAAATGAAGCAGATGTCATGCTTAATTACGAAAAAGGACTTGTCGTTGTGACTTACTGTATCCACTTCGAAGTTCTCGTCTAGCTTGATGCTGAAGCGCCTATCATCATCTAGGAAGATTCCGTCGCACAGGCCGCGCTCGTCTTCGCAGTATTTGCAAATACCAAAATCCTTCTCGTCATCAGACATTTCCTATGTTCATAGTTAAAACATTAATTGAAAATCGATCGAAGACAACTACCAAGATACTCAACACACAAATCCGGGGCACTCGATATTTCCTACATATTCTAGCACAAGTCATGCCAAAATTCACAGAAAAATCCGGCATGACCTTTGCTAAAATAGGACATATCGAGCGCCTGAAATTTGCCGGAACGGAAATGAATCAACACTCCGGCAAAACATAGGCCACTCAAAGGTATAACCTGCAAACATGACCGGCCACTTGGATATTGAGCAACACAAGATATACATTTCAAAATATCTTATAGGACTCAAATTAGCATGCATTCAATAAGCAAAAGTAGATCATCTCATGCGTCAGTACATCGTCGAATATTATCACTAATACATCACGAATAGTGTCATACATATAACATCACTAATACAACTAATACTCTAGCACACGACGGGTATCGGCGCGGGCGGTGGACACCCACAGAGAAGGCACCATCACGGGATCATAGCTCCAGTGAGATCCCCGGAGAACCTGCCAGGTATTGGAGAACGGCCTATGCTCCAACGCAAACAAGTAGCGACGGACGTGCGCGTCCTCCTCACTGACATGGTGACGCACCACCTCCGCGGAGTCCTCGAGCCTCTGGATCATCACTGGCCCACGCGACCGCCACCAAAGAAGGTTCGGGTCAATGACAGGCTGGCTCCTAACCAACCTGCGCCCCCCGATAGGTAGCGCCTCCCAGTACCACCCCGGCGGAGCCCAGTCCCGGACATGGCCGATCTGGTCAAGCAGGTGTCGTCCTCCGCTGACTCGACGACGAGGATGCGGGATAGGCATCGTCCACGTCGAGGCGGGAAAAATTGCTTTAACTAAAAAATAGAAACAAGTTCTTACTAACTAGTTCTATTAATTCAGCTAGTTCTTACTAAAAATAAACTTACTATAAATAAAAATATTCTAGTACCTAATTAGTACCTAATTCTTACTAACTAATTAGTACCTAGGAACTACTGCCCTAATTACCATATAAGTAATTAACTAACTAGCTCTAAAAATAGCCTAGGGTTCATACTAACTAGCACTAAATAGCTAGGGTTCATACTAAGCAGAGAAGAGGGATCGGAAGGGGAGAGAGGGATCGGAAGGGGAGAGTGCTTACAGAGGGCGGGGAGAGAGATGGGGTCGGGGGAGACGGCGGCACCGAGGCGCGGCGAG